>NW_008331125.1:4914898-4963659 GCF_000622305.1 Nannospalax galili | reverse complement strand
CCCTTTGTCAAATATCAGGTGGCTGAAATTGCATTTACTCATATTTGGGTCTTCAATTTTGTTCCATTGGTCTATGGGTCTATTTTTGTGCCAGTACCATGTTTTTTTTATGACTATAGTTCTGTAATACAGCTTGAAATTTGGTATAGTAATCCCCCGCCCCTGCCCCCGGCATTGCTTTTAGTGCTCAGGGTTCTTTTGGCTATCTGAGGTCTTTTGTGCTTCCATATGAATCTTAGGATATTTTTTTCAATTCTGCAAAAAATGTCATGGGGATTTTGATTGGCATTGTGTTGAATCTATATATGACTTTTGTTAGGATGGTCATTTCCACATTATTAATTCTTCCAATCCATGAGCAGGGAGGTCCTTCCATCTTCTGATGTCTTCCTCAATTTCTTTCTTTAAAGAGTTAAAATTTTCATTGTAGAGCTCTTTAATGTCTTTGGTTAGGTTTACCCCAAGATATTTTCTTTTTGCAGCTATTATGAATGGGAGTGTTTCCATGTGCTCTTTCTCTGATTGCTTGTTATTGGTATATAGAAAGGCTATAGACTTTTGTAGATTAACTTTGTAACCTGCCACTTTACTGAATGTTTTAATAATTTCTATGAGTTTCAGGTGGAATTTTTGGCACCCTTTACATATATCATATCATCTGAAAAAGGGGATAATTTGATATCTTCTTTTCCAATTATTACTCCTTTAATTTCCTTCTCTTGTCTTATTGCTCTTGCAAGAGTTTCAAGTACTATGTTAAAGAGAAGTGGGGATAGAGGACAGCCTTGTCTGGTTCCTGATTTCAATGGGAATGCTTCTAGTTTTTCTCCATTTAGAATGATGTTGGCTGTGGGTTTGTTATATATGGCTTTAATTATGTTGAGGTATCTTCCCTCCAGTCCAGTTCCCTCTAGGACTTCGAACATAAATGCATGTTGAATTTCATCAAAGGCCTTCTCTGCATCTATTGAGATGACCACAAGGTTTTTGTCACTGAGCCCATTTATGTGATTTATGACATTTATTGACTTACGTATATTGAACCATCCCTGCATCTCTGGAATAAAGCCAGCTTGATCATGGTGGATGATGCTTTTGATGTGTGTCTGTATGCGGTTTGCAAGTATTTTATTGAGAATTTTTGCATCTATGTTCATTAAGGATATGGGTCTATAGTTTTCTTTTTTGGTTGTATCTTTACCAGGCTTTGGTATGAGAGTGATGCTGGCTTCATAGAAGTAATTTGGATGTTCTCCCTCCATTTCTATCTTTTTGAATAAATTAAGTAGTATTGAACATACAACTTCCTTAAATGACTGATAGAATTCTGCTGTAAATCCATGTGGTCCTGGGCTTTTTTCAGTTGGGAGGTTTTGTATTACTGTTTCAATTTCTTTTTGTGTTATGGGTCTGTTTAAGCTGTTAATCTCTTCTTGGTTTAGTTTTGGTGGTTCCCATGCCTTTAGATCTATCAATATTGTTTATATTCTCAAAGAACCAGCTCTTGGATTTGTTGATTCTTTGTATTGTTTTCTCTGTTTTGATTTCATTAATTTCTGCCCTGATTTATGTTATTTCTGCTTGTCTGCTGGGTTTGGGTTTCATTTACTGTTGCTTTTCAAGTTGCAATGTTAAGTCTGTTGTCATTTATTTGTGTTCCTTCTGATTTTTTAATGTAGGCACTTAGAGCTATAAACTTCCCTGTAAGGACCACTTTCAGCGTGTCCCAGAGGTTTTGTTGTGTTGTATTATCCTTTTCATTTAGTTCCAGGAATACTTTTATTTCTTTCTTAATTTCTCTTTTGACCCATTTATCATTCAGGAGTGTGTTGTTTAATCTCCATGTGTTCATGTAGTTACTAAGGTTTCTTCCGGTGTTGTTGATTTTAAGCTTTATTGCATTGCGGTCTGATAGAATGCATGGAATTATTTCAATCGTTTTAGTATATGGTCGATTTTGGAGAAGGTTCCATGGGGTGCTGAGTAGAAAGTATGCCCTTTGGTGCTTGGGTGAAATACTTCATAGATATCTGTTAAGTTCATTTGGTATATGGTATTGTTTAATTCAGATGTCTCTCTGTTAACTCTCTGCCCTGTTGATCTATCTAATGGAAACAGTGGGGTATTGAAGTCACCTACTATTAATGAGTTGGGGTTAATCTCAGTCCTAAAGTCCTGTAATATTGTTTTTATGAAGTTGGGTGCACCAGAGTTTGGTGAATATATGTTCATGATTGTAATATCTTCTTGATTGATTGTTCCTTTGATCAAAATGAAATTTGTCAGATATTAGAATTGCTATGCCTGCTTTTTTCTTAGTGCCATTTGCTTGGTGTATTTTTTTCCAACCTTCCTCTTTGAGATAGTGTCTGTCCTTGAAAATGAGACGAGTTTCTTGCAGACAACAAAAAGATGGGTTTTGTTTCTTAATCCATTTACATAGCCTGTGTCTTTTTACTGGCGAGTTCAATCCATTAATATTTAAAGTTATTAATGAAAGATGGGTGTTGAATCCTGTCATTTTCATTTCTGTTTATATTTTTTATATAGCTGTACTTTTCCACATTTATACCTTCATAGTATTTCTTTCCGCAATCCCTTGGGTATAGTCATTCCTTTCTTCAGCTCTTTGCATTGATTCCAGAACTCTCTGAAGGCCTGGTTTTGTGGACATGAATTCCTTCAGCCTATTTATGTCATGGAAGATTTTTCTTTTCCCTTTGACTATAATAGACATTTTGGCTGGCTATAGTAATTTGGGTTGGCATCTGTGGTCATTTAAAACTAGGAATACTTTGGTTCAGGCTCTTCTGGCTTTCACAGTTTGCACTGAAAAATCAGCTGTAATCCTAATGGGTTTTCCTTTATATGTAACTTGTTGTTTCTCTTTTGCAGCTTTCAAAATTGTTTCTTTGTTTTGTACGTGTAGTGTTTTTACTATGATGTGCTGTGGTGAGTTTCTTTTCTGATCCTGTCTGTTTGGTATTCTGTATGCTTCTTGTATTTGTATGGGCATGTCTTTCTTTAAGTTTGGGAAATTTTCTTCCACAATTCTGTTGAAAATCTGGTGCATGCCATTGTCTTGGGATTCTTCAGCTTCCTGTATGCCTATGATTCGCAAGTTTGGTCTTTTTATGGTATCACTCAATTCCTGCATATTCCATTCTTGTGATTTCTTAAATTTTTCATAGTCTTTGTTTGAGTGGTCCAGTTCATCCACTTTATCTTCCAGTCTTGATACTCTCTTTTCCATTTCATTCATCCTATTGGTCAGGCTTTCTTCTGTCATTTCTAATTGGCTTACTAAGTTTTTCACTTCCTTCTTCATTTCAGCCCGAGTATTCTTCAATATTTCTAACTCTTTTCTGAATTCATTCAGAAGTTTATCCCTATCTTCCTTCAGTTCTTTGATTTCTTTTTGTGTGTGTTCTTTAAATTCACTGAATTCTTTTATCATGTTTATAATTGTTCTTTTGAGTTCCATGTCCTGCATTATCTCTAGGGGGTTCTCATTGTACTCCTCTAGAGGACTATTGGTATTTGGTGGGGATATGTTATTTTGGTTTTTCATATTTTTTTTTCTCTGTGATTTTGACATATGAATTTCTTTTGTAGTTTCTGATTCTTATTTGAGACTCAGGTCTTTAAGTTTAGGTCTGCTTCTTTTTGTGAACTTTATGTGTCTTTGTGGTTTACTTTTTGGGCATGAAAAGCCAGTTTGTCTAAGCTTCAGTTCTCTCTTTTGATTTTATATTCGAGTGGGCAGATTGCTTTTGTCTTCCCCAGAGGCCCAATTCAGATGAGGGTCAGATGTTTCCAGGCTTTCTCCTAAGGTCTGGATCCCTCCAGGAACAATTTTGGCCTCAGGAATTTGGGGGCTGGACTGGCCTGGGAGTCTGGCCCAGGAAAGATGCTGGTCTCAGGCAGCTGGTGGCCATGTTACCGAAAGATGCAAAGGCAGATCGGGCGGGAACAGGCCCACCGACTCCTGGGGGCTGCACTGAGGAGCTGGGTTGGTCTGGATGCAAAGGATCAGGAAGAGGAAAGGTCAGTCCCTGCATCCCAGAAAGAGGCTGGTGGGTGGTGCCCAAGGAAGCAGAGGTAAGTGAGGGTGGGGCCAGGCCCAGAAGCAGTGCTCCTGGGGTCCAGAGAAGGCACTCCGTTGGCCTGGATGAAAAGGATCAGGAAGCAGTATTGGTTCCCCAGGTGTCTGGGGCCCCAAGACAAGGAATGGGACAGGGCTCACACTCAGAGGAGAGAACTGCCAAGGAGATGGGAGAGTGAATGAGGCTGGGCTAGTCAAGGTGCGGAGGGCACAATGGACTTACCCAGGAGAGAGGCCTGTGGGTAGGAAAGAGGCCTGGGGCGGGTCTTTGAGGCCCAAGGAAGCAGAAGCAAGAGGCAATTTTTAAAAAAAATTAGCTTCAAGTCACCAAATTGTGGGATTATTTGTTAGGCAGTCATAGACACAATAATATTGTTTATATTATTTGTTAATATTTAACTTACATATATCATAAATGTGTATATCTGTTGATTTTAGGACTTTCATTCATTACACTTGGCAGCTTTCCCATGCATGAGCTGTCCATCTGCAGGAACTGTTAATACCTACCTCTCTTATTCCAAGAATATTTGAAAATGAAATCAAATAGTTCTCAATTTAATATACATACATTAGTGTGGTATATGTACATATCCTCATGGATAAGGGCCTTTAAAAGTATATCTATAATACAGTGATATTATACCCAGTATTAATTTCTTAGTATCATCAAATAACCACATCATGTTCAGTTAAGCATTTAGTATTAAAAATGTCCTTTTATAATCGTTTTGTTCAAATAATATTTGATGCTATATCATGATCTTTCTTACCAACTAAAATTCCCTTTCTTGTCTTTATTTTTTGGTGGTGCTGTAAAGGAACCCAGGCTTGCCACTGTGTCTGTAGGCTCTCTTCTTTTCTTTGACTCCTGTTTTGTTGGAGACAGTGTCTCACTCTGTAACCCTGGCTGACCTGGAACTCACTATCTAGATGAGGTTGACCTTTAATTCACAGAGATCCACCTGCCTCTGCCTACAGAATGCTGGGATTAAAGGTGTGTGCCACCATTCCCAGTTTAAGGTCATTTTTTTGGGTGAATAAATTGGACCACTTGTCTCATGAACTTCCTAAATCATATATTTGGCTGATTGAATCCCTCTGGTGACGTTTAACATCTTCCTCTATCCATAATTTCATTTTTTGTAACTGGTAGTTTAGATATAGACATTTAGGGGGTTGGAGAGATGGCTCAGTGTTTAAGAACACTGGTTGATCTTTCAGAGGACCCAGGTTTGATTCCCAGAACCCACATGAGGTTAACAACTGTCCATAACTCCAGTTCTAGGGTATCTGACACCCTCTTCTGACATCCACTGGCATTGTACAACATGGATACACTTACATTCATGCAGGCAATGCACTTATATACATTAAAAATAATAATAAATAATATTTTTTAAAGAAAGAAAAGAAATAGACATTTAGATTCAAGTTCAAAAAACAAACTGGGGCAAGAATACCAGTCTATCTAGAGTTTCTTCTTTAAATATCAGCTCTCCTTCATCTAGCAGTAATCAGCTGCCAATAGTTCTTCAGCTAAAGTTGAGGCCTGCTGCCCATTACCCCAGTTCCATGCTGAGTTTTTGTCTAATTGAGTTTGCATGAGTCTTGTGTATGCTGACACCGTTGCTGTAGGTTCAGATGAGCAAGGTCCCAGGAGCCTATAAGACTGTTTCCATATGGTCATGCCCCTCCTCCCCCAGCTCTTGTGATCTTTCTGCCTCTCTTCCGCAGTGATTCCTGAGCCCTGGGTGGGAGAAGTTCAACATAGGAGGCCTGTCCAAGGAACCACACTCTGCAGACTCTCATTATTCTTTACACTTTGCCCATTTGTGGCCTTTTGTGTTCATCACCCTCTGTTGCATGAGGGAGCTTTGCTGATGAGAGAGATACATTAGTATTCTCTCTACCTCTTGTATCATTATGTTCCACGAACCTTAAATGTAGAGGTTCCATTGTAGAAGTGTCACTTAAAGTTGGGTATCTCACACTTATTCTCTGTGTGTGACCAGTTGTGGAACTCTGTCTCTATTGCAAAAGAAGCTTCTCTGATGGGTGGTGACTGGCATACTTGTCTGTAAGTATAAGGATTCATATTTAGCATACAGTAAGAAATTACATTTGTCTAGGGATGTGACAGACTTAGGGTTTTTTCTAAGCTCTATGACCTCTCTAGCCATCTGTATTTGGCTACGTTTACAGTTCCACACATGAATTCCCTCCCATTGACTGGGCTTTAAGTCCAATTATGTAGCTGTTGATTACCCCCAAGATAAAAGTACCACTACTGCCCCAATATAGTTCGCTGTGCTGATCATTGTTGTGGTTATTAGGCTTTAAAACTGGGGTTGGACCATTGATTTTTCTCCCTTAGGAGATTGCATAGTGTCTTCCAAAACTTTGAGAGCTAGTCTTCAGGGAGGAGGCTTCCAGGTCAGTCCCAGCTCCATTGCTCCAAGTCCTGTGTCTGAAGTATATCCTGTCTTCAGCAATAGATTCAAGTTCTAGGAGCCAATCAAGGGCTATGGCAATAGCCTGTGTAACTTTAGGAGTCTCTTGGACTACCCTGACCAAGAACTTGAAGGGAAGTTTCTCCTGTCTGGCACTATGCTTCTTGTTATACAGCCTTCAACTATCCCAGTGGTTGAACTTGCATTGAGAGACATTTGGGTACACTAACTTGACTCAATAGGCCTTAATATATGTGACAGAATGCATGAAATCTAGTGGAGTGGCTATAGGGGGAGTGCAGATGTGGGAGGGAGTATAAAGATGATTAAGATGTTTTATGTGAATGCACAAAAATCCAATAAAATATGAACATTAAAAAATTTTAAAGAATACTAAATAGTACTATAGCATGTTAAAATACACATTAATGTTTATGTACCTCACTTTTAATGACACTGGTATGATCAGTGGATTCAGACTTTGTTGGCCTAAGTTATCCATCCCACACCCTTCCACCAATAGTTTTAGCAAGTGTAGATGATCATTACCTAGAACAATTATTTCAATTAGGGATGATAAAATTTATTTTTAAGTTTGTTAGTTATTCTTAATAAAGACACCTAGCCTACTTACCCACCACTTGTTTTAAAAATTCTGTACATTTTGAATCATACAAGTCAACTTTTAATTCCTTTGTTGCACTTTCCACATTTGTGACTTTGTATCCTCTGGCACCTGTCCTGTGCTACTCTCTGAGCTTTCCTCTGCAGGGTGGTAAGCTGTGGGAGGAACCCACAGGCATTCTGTAGCACTCATGTCCAGCATAGCACTCTCAATACAGCAAGTGTGTAAGAAATGAGCCATGTGCTTTGATTAGGCGGCTATTGAGACTTACGCAAAGATTCCATAATGAAGCGCACACACATACACATTATGCCACAAATTTATTATAATAACAGCAAAGAACAAACCCAACATTCATAATTTCCACAGTTTTCCAGTCTTTACAAAGTTGACAGAAATAAGAGATAACAGAACTATGTTTAGTTCTTGTCAAGAAACTCCAGTGGACTTTCATATGAACATTTGAAAATTGCCCTATTCTGACTCTTTTCTAGTTCCCTGTCTAGAACTTGTAATGCTAATTACTCTTGCCTTTACTTCTCTTTCACATCTCCCATTCGTGATTCAAGGACTTTCTTCTTCCCTTAGAGACAAGAGTCATGCAATTTGGGAGTCTTTTAGACTCCAATTGCCTCACCCTGCATCCCCGTTCAGCATGGAAGAAGACAAAGTGGTTGGCGTCCCTATTCCCTATTGGCAATTTGGGTAACCCCTTCAGAGGATGGTGTGATAAGGAGGTAGGAATTGGCTAGGCAGTTAGGGTAAAAAGACCCCAAAGAAATGTAGCCAGTTTCTTAGCTAAAAGTCAAAATGTCCTTGGGCCTCTTAGCAATATACTCTGTTCCAAAGGCCAAAAATGTCAAAAGTATTTGGGAGCTTGTATCTAATCCTTAAAAGATTTTAGGGTTACCTCTTCAGAGGTGGGAATGTTGGAGGGGAGGGAGTGGGCATGGATTTGATCAAAACATCTTATATACATGTATGAAATTCTCAATAAAGATTTTGTAAAAATTTAAAAAAAAACATGAAGAGATCACAAAAAAAGATAACTGAGGAACACAAACTCATAATTATCTTAGTTATAAAACAATGTAGTACAATCAATTTAGAACCTTCTTTAAGAATGAAAACAAAAATGGCAATAGCCCATAGATACTTACAAATTTGTATTTGTATTTTTGATAAACATATAGGTCCTCAAGGACTCATAGAACATTATGTAATAAACTATATTTAGTAGCTAGTTTTTTTGCTTATTAGGCAAGCACATTCAAAGGCAAGAAAATACTGAAAAGTAGGAATAAAACCCCAATAGAAACTATTTGACCTCAAGTGACATGCATTTTGATCTACTGAGGTTTCCATGGGGATATATCTGCCATCTGTGAGCACCCCACTTTTATTCATGTAATCGAGAATGTGGTGTTTCACACGTTGCTGCTAGTTCACAAGCATGTCAAACATTTTGAAGACTTGGGGGAAGTTAGGAGAGGGTGTATGATACAATAAACCAAACTTTCCTGTTTTAGCTTATATTTTTCTGCCTTTTGGTCTCTGCCCTACTTGGGTCTTTGAGAATTGCTTGTGTATGTAACAGCATCTACCATACCATTTCATCTTAACACAAGCTGGACATACAGAGTCAAAACAGGAAAGCAAGGATTTCTGAGACCTTCACAGTGGCATAGACTAGAGCAGCTGTTTCCTTCAGCCCTGTCTGCCCATTGTTTACTTTTTTAATAGGAAATTCCTTCTATTTATCAATCCTCAGCTTCTCATATTGTAAACAAGTAAGACTACTAAAGGTCATTTAGTAGCAAATAACCTTATAAATTAGGTAAATGTGAAGACAAAGCCATGATGCAGAGCAATGGGTTAGGAGAGAGCTGTCAAACCAGAGTCTGTAGTCAATGAAAACTTGGGCTTTGATGTATGAGTTTCACTGTGTATTGTACAATAACTGAAGCCATCAGTACCAATTCTGAAGTTCATCACACATGAATAGTCCTTTAAAAGAGGAAAAAGAAATAATATGGACAGCTTCACAAATGTCCAAATATTGCCAAGTAGTTCTGGTTCTCCAGTGAGAAAACATGAGGACAAGAAAATTCCAGAAAGTAGCACTGAAAAAAATCCAACCTTATGCCACATGACTGTCAGCCCTTCATTTTATGGTATATAGGTCTGACCAAAAAGAAATCCTAGTTAATTCATGATTCTGGAGAATACGTTTTCATGTAGTGTATCTACAACATCAAATATATATGACATATATAGTGTAATCTCTTTGTCTCTCAGAGTGGGAAGGCCCTTGTTTCTAAAACCCACCTCCAATTACTTCATAAGCCACTTTGCAGAGTAGATATCCAAAAATAGATTTATGATTCAAAGGTACCTGAAGTCCACTAATCACATGAATATTTAAGTGTTTAACCAATACATTCTTAAGCAAGATAATCCTTTAAGCCATGACACCATCAGAAAGTGACATCATATCACAACAGCCAACAGTTTTCCCACTGACCGGCACAGTACTGTTTTTAACATTTTACTTTCCAGATAAACACAAAGTTAATTATAAAACAGTAATTAACAATGTGTTCATTGGGTGTTCATTAACCTACTGAAAAAGTCATCTTGTTTGTAGAGTAACATCACCTTTACCTTAGTGTTAAGGGCAACAGTGTGGTAACCAAAAGCACCATTGACTTCGACCAGTTTATACATCTTGTAATCAACAGAATGGATGGCAGCTACTCAAAAGTTCTATTAATACTATCATTAACAATTTAGAATGAGAACTCATCAAAAATCCACTTAATGTTCACCAATGATAGCACTTTAGAATGGGGAGTGAACTCTAGAGTAAATATGATGTCTTCTGAACACAATAAATGAGTGACAGAGCCAGAGTCCAGAGTTAGAGGTTTCCAGGCCACTCAGAAGGAATCTATTGTACTCCATGGATCTCCATCCATGCTCAAAATACCTAGTATTTTTCATCTATACTGGACTTCCTTGAGGAGTACCATATTATTTCGTAGCTTTCTTTCATTGTAGCAAAATGTGTTAAATCCTCTGATTAGTTTGAAAGAACTAGAAAGCCAATGGCTGCTCCAGGCTCTTAGATTCAGAAGACTTATCTGGGGGCTTTGGACTTTCAAAGATCAGAAACCCCAATAACTTATCATAAAAATACAAGCTCTTGGATTTGAAAAATATACAAAATGCACTGCATAGGTAAATATCTCTTGATTGTCAAGGAAGATAACAGTTTCATTTGTAAATTCACGTTGTGCTTGTACTTTAGTGATGCTTAGCTTTATAATTTACGGTTTTGGGCAGTCTCTGACCCTTGGTGTAAGCTCGGTACCAGAAATGGAGAAAGAGTAGCAGAAAGATGAATCCATAACTCAGAATAATGTATAGGAAGATTGGATACTGGTACTTGCAATCCTCCATGAAAATGATCTGGCTTGTGTGGATGGTGACAATGACAAACTGGACCTGAAAAATGGAAGAGTGAAAAAAGTTCATATATGAAGTGAGCAATTCTCTGCCTACTTATGTTTATCAGCTCTTCACCATGTCTAGGTTACGGCTGGGTAGGGAAGTTCTTCTTTAAACCTGGCCTCTCTAGAAGTGAGAATGGGTTAGGTATGGTGTCAAAATCCAGATGGGAGTTTAGAGCCACTCTTCAGTCCTGACATACTGCATAGCTCCAGTAGATCTTCCTTAAGTGTTCCCTGGAGTGTGCAAGTAGCAACATGCACCCAACAAGGCAGGTTTTCTGTGGAGGCTCAAGGACTTGAGCCCTTGGTTCTGATAAAATGTATCTGGGATCACTACATTGTAATCTAATTTTCCAGGGCAGTTTTGATTTCAAACATTCTGTCCTCTCTTAAACTAGGTATTTTAAGTCTTAGAAAATAAGAACATTCAAATTAGAGCCTTTCTAATTTTGTAGGAGCCAAAGCATCCCGAGCCCTCCTATCGGCCAGGTGTCCTTCACCATCATAGATAAAACTAGTCTTAGGAAGAAGCTGGGCATTGTAGGACATACTTGTTATCCCAGCTACCTGAAAGGCTGAGGTGGAAGGATCATTTAAGCTCATGAGTTTAAAGTCAAGTGAGTAACAGTAAGATTTCATCTCCAGTGGGGGGAAAAAAAAGGGAAAAAGAAAGGAAAAAAAAACTGTCCCAGCTGGCAAGTAGGAGCAAGGAGAGAGAGGGTACCTGCTGGCCTCCCATGGAGGCTCAAAGGCTCTGTGCATGGAAGAGGAAACATACTCAGAATAAGGAGCTTCTCTGCTAATGCCCAGATTTGGGTGGGGTTGTTATCTTTTCTGACATTTATCTATGTCAGATCCTGGCACCATGGTATGCCTGTGAGGGACAGAGATTGGTTTTCCTCTTCCACTGTGTAGACTTCAGGAATTGAGCTCAGGTCATCAGGCTTGGTGGCAAATGCCTTTATCCACTGAGCCATCTCATCAGAGCCCTGGTGTTCTTAAAAAATCATTTCATGGCTGGGTGTGGTGGTGCACACCTTTAATCCCAGCACTCGGGAGGCAGAGGCAGGCGGATCTCTGTGAGTTCAAGGCCAGCCTGGTCTACTTTAAGTGAGTTCCAGGACAGCTGGGGCTACAGGGAGACCCTGTCTCAAAAAGACCAAAAAAAAAAAAAAAATCATTTCATTATTTCATATATTTACTTAACATTTTTATTTTATTATTTCATGTTTTGCCTCCATGGATGTAAGTGCACCCATGCTGTACAATGCCCACAGAGGACAGAAGAGGGTACTAGATCCCCTGGAACTGGAGTTATGGGAAATGAACCTCGGTCTTCTGCAAAAGCAATCAGTGCTCTTAACTCTCTGGCCCACTGGTGATTTTTTTTTTCTTACACCTGAATAAAAGTATGTTCTGGGAAATAAATCTCTATGAAGAAGTAACATCCACAAGCTATCTAGGAATAGCTATGGTTAAAATTCTCACATTGTTTTTTAGTATAATTTTATTGCTACTAGCAACTTTCATTGCAGCATCTTAGTGAACTTTTATGCTTTCCTGTCCAGTAGCTCCTATTATTCCATTCATCTCCAAGAAAAGAATGAAAGCCTTGGAAAGATGAAGCAATCCCTCCATATCCTGTACACACATGTGCATGTGTATGCCTGGGAATACTGGTGAACAGGTGCCTAGCCTTTTCTATACGCAAAATTTTCCACTTTATGGGAATTTTTGTTTGTTTTTTGTAATAAGGTCTTATGGAGTACAGGCTGGCCTTGAACTCCTTATGTAGCCAAGTATGACCTTGAACTCCTGATCCTCCTGCCTCTACCTCCCAAGTGCTGGGACCACAGGTGTGCACCACTATGCCTGGATCACTTCATTAAAAATATTTCCTGTGCTAGATGTAGTGGCGCACACCTTTAATCCCAGCACTTGGGAGGAAGAGGCAGGTGGAGCTCTACTGAATGAGATCAAAATTAAAACTATATGCCAGCATGATGGAATTGTATGTATGTATGTATGATTATGGTACTGAGCTAAGTAGCTGTGTGAGCTAAGCAAACACATCTCCATTGAACTATACCCACAGCCCAGTTTTTCTTTCTGTCTGCTTAATTAGGTGTTCTAATCTCTTTGCAATGAGCACATATTACTTCACAATGAGAAAAATATTTTAAAGAAAGCACCAATGGAGAATAATTTTCATGACTCTGCAGTATTCCAAAGACGAGTAACATAAAAACTATGAATTAAAATATTTATTTCACTACCTTCTTACATTAATCATTGAGATTGTTGCCAACTTCAGATACAATATATTATTTTGCTAAGATATATTCTAATCTTGACTGAGGATCTTATAGGTTAAGCATCAACCTCTCGCCTTTATAGAAATATAATAAATTCCATTTAGCAAGTTTTAGGACTTTAATAAAACCTCCTGGAGAGGCCAGTTGCACCTTCATCCATACTTTCTGCCTGATATCACTGGCAGAATCCGCTATCCAACTTACTATATATTTCAACTCAGAAAATAAAAGAATGACAAAATTCTTTTTTTTTTTTTTTTTCTTTCAGCAGGATAGACTTTTATTTTGCATGGGACACATTCCCTTCAGGGAAGGGAAAATGTCTGCCTTTATAGGGGCTGCTTTGGGGGGTGCAGGAGGCACGAAGTTCTTTTAGAAAAAATGGGGGGTGGCAAGAAAGTGGGACTTGTAAAACCTGCCCTCTTTAGAGATCAAAGGGGAAGCCTGCTGTGTTCGCCAAACAGTGGAGAAAAGTCTGCTTCTCTTGACTTTAAAAAAAAAAATTGTTTATTATTTTTATTTTATGTGTATGCATGTATTGCCTGCATGTACATAAGTGCATCCATGTCATGCAATGCCCATGGAGGTCAGATGAGGCTGTTGGATCCTCTGGGACTGGAATTATGGACAGTTGTTAGCTGCCATGTGGGTGCTGGGATTTGAACCCAGGTCTTCTGCAAGAACAACTAATGTTCCCAACCACTGAGCCATCTCTCCAGCCCCCCAGAATTCTTTTAAATAGAAGGTAATACAATTAAAGAAAGTTATTTTATGCTCACAGTTACTCTTTAAGAAAATTATGAGCCATATATTTTTAGGATTAATTTTTAGGTTTTATTTGTTCTAACCTGAATGCCCCTAATCTTTTAAACACTATTTACTTGAGGGAAGTATCCAAATTTATGTAATGCATATAGTCATACACTATATCTTTAGTCCTCAAAAAAAATTTTTTTATGAGAGGAAAGATACACTGACTGATCAAAGTTTGGACTAAATAGGTAAGCACACTGGAATGCCCACATTCCCTCAAAGTTACAACCCCTTAATGCTATGTAGAGATAGAACACAGAGCTTCTAAATTCTAATCTAGTTTTATGCTCATTTATGGTCATGTAATTGAGATTATTTTGATCATATACAGATCTTCTGATAAGTGTATATAAGATCATAGATAAAGATTCTGGCTTAGTTGTTTGAAACTCTTAGCCACCAAATATGTTTGTTTTTAATAGAGAGTGTGACAAAGTTCAGATGACAAAGAAACAATGACAGCATATCACTGGGGAAGGCACTGTGCCTCTACTGTTTTATAGACTTTGTGCTTGATTATTTAGTATCCCAATTCACAGAAAGAAAAATGACTCTGTTTTCATTTCATATCTCAAGAATACTAATTACTCACAAGCTGTAAAGACGTCAAATGTTTTTTCCACCATAAATACTTCTGGTAGGCTGGTCCCAGTGCACACAGTCCATAGTAGGAATACATGACCACGTGCACGCCTGTATTTACAAAGGCATGGAATGTTCCCAAACCACCTGAAGGAAAAAAAATGTTATTGTAAATAGGACAATTGTGCCTTAAAATTAGACACGTTTGTCTTAAGATTTCAGTATAACCATTTCTTGAAATTTTAGTAGGAAGAAAGAAAATATATAAGAAATATCAATTTTGTGAAATAGCATCAAACTAGAGAGTTCAATAAAACATTTAGAAAATGCAAAACAGAAATCTTACAAAATTAGCATGTCATTATGTTACGATGGTCCTCTGATTTGGGTTTACTTAAAAAAAAACTAAGTTATCTCTCAAATATGGTACATGGCTTAATAATAATTGAAATGTATTTCACTGAAGGGTAACATTAACAAAGTGCACTAATCCTAAATGTACAACTTAAGATTTTTCAATACATACAACCTCCTTATTTATACAACTATCACCAAAATCAGGATACAGAATATCCTCAGTACCTCTAGAGATTCCTGTGTGCCCTTCCGCGAATATACCCCTCCAAGGTAACCTTTATTCAATTTTTTTATTTTTTGGTTTTTTTTTTTGAGACAGGGTCTTCCCAGTAGCCCCAGCTGGCCTGGAACTCACTATGTAGACCAGGCTGCCTTTGAACTCACAGAGATCCACCTGCCTCTGCCTCCTGAGTGCTGGGATTAAAGGGATGCATCACCACGACCGACTCCTCTATTCAGTTTTTATCAGTCATCAACTATTAATTTTTCTAGGTATTTTTCACATATATGGAGCCACACAGCAAGAACTCTTTTGTACCTGCCTTTTGGTCAATATATGGTTCTGAATTTCTTGCATGTTGATGTGCATACTAATATTTATTCTTTTTCCTGTTGTGTAGTTTTATGTATGTCATATGAATGCATCAATATTTAAGTATTCTCCTGTTGAAAGACGTTTAGGTTGCTTCCAATTTGGGCTATCATGAATAAAGCTACAAAGATTACTTTATGTCATTATGTGGAATCCATTTTATTTTCTCCACTCTCAGTAATATGCATCAGTTATTTTTTTCATACCACAAAATTTCTGGCAGGAAAACCACTGTCTGTGATTAGTAAGCTATGTTACATTTGCTTAAATCAATTATTGTTTTCCCAAATTAAATATCTACTGACTGTTAAACCACCCTCTTTTTTCACTGTTTCTATTTGATTATGTTTTCCTATCTTGGTTTTCCTCTTTTAATTTCACCATTTTAATTAAGAAGAAATGCAAAAAACACAAGAATATAAGAAAAAATCGTTTCAATTGCCTTCAGCTGTAACAGTCATCAGTGGATGGGATGGCAGGGTGCTTAGCTGATGGTGGAAGGGGAAAAAAACTTCAAACCCAGCTCTAGGGTCTCTGTCCTAAGAGACACAATCTACAGCAATCTGCATTATGCACACTCTGACTCGGAAGTACAGGCTTGGAATGGCACAAGTGTGAAGCCAGAGGACAATGTTCAGGAGTGGGTTCTGGGGATCCAGCTCAGGTCACCAGTCATGGCCTTGTTGACAACTGCCTTTACCTACTAAGCCATCTCATCAGCCCATAGAAACCAATTATGTTTTAATAATTATTCTAGATGTTTCTAGATACTGCTATTGCTAAAGTAGTCCCTTCAAAGAACAAACTTTGAATAATTAGCTATATATTCCCCAATGCCTCATGCTACACTCTATGAACTTTCTGAGGGGAGTAAATCAAATTTCACTTAATTCCTTAATTACCACTAATTTCAGAAGTAACAAAATTATGAATTCTGTGAAGATCCTGTTTTACTACTTACATTCAGATTAGTCTTTTTACCCCAAAGAAACCTGATTATAGTGGTTAAAAAAAAAATCTCTTTACAGGGTAACTTGAGACTAGAGTAGCTGTCTACTTGCAATAGCTTGGGGAAGACTGCTTCACAAGAGGATAAGGGAAAGGGAAGATCTCTCAAGTTCATTTGTGTCCAGTGATAATACACACAGGAAGTACAGCTTACCTAAGAGGCTGCAGTTGAGCTTTCCTCACCAAGACATTGCTTTCTCTCATTACTTAGTGTCCATTTCCTCTATTCTACCCTAACTGTTCAAATGTCCTAAAAGGAGGATCCTGTAACCGGGATTAACAAAACATGAATGCAGCTAAGAGTGTTGAATAAGAGTTACTGAGCAAATAAGCTGCCAAATGAAATTAACTTGCTTATTTACTGATGGCTTTCTGAGAAGTTACTTTAATAACAATCACATTATAATAATGCTTTTTACTTTACACTTTGGAAGGCTTTTCAAATCAAGAATTGATTTCTTTGCAAGAATGGGCCTAAAAAGCAAACATCTCAGAACAAATTATAATTAGTGCCATCACATTTTACCCCTTTGGTTTGGA
This sequence comes from Nannospalax galili, assembly GCF_000622305.1. Taxonomy (NCBI): domain Eukaryota; kingdom Metazoa; phylum Chordata; class Mammalia; order Rodentia; family Spalacidae; genus Nannospalax; species Nannospalax galili. The sequence goes on along the minus strand of NW_008331125.1, from coordinate 4,946,757 downwards.
GGAAATAAAAGGATCACCTGGGTTATTACCATAATTCTCCACATTTCTCAAAGGAGACCTTTACATAATATTAAACCTACCACAGAAATATTTTCATCTTATTCAAAAGAGAGCTGGAATGCTATCATTCCAGAAAAGTTTACAAGCGACAACAGGAAATTAAACACTAGATAGAGATCAGCTGTACTCAAGTTTTTGAAAAGAACAGTTCAAACAGATAGTCTTGTCATAGGAACACAGCCTGTGCCAAACCACACTTCTGGAAACAGCTCTTGTTGCTGGGCCTGTGACTAAAAAGGTGGCAAGGGAACCCACAGGTATGCTTACTCCACAGGTAAGACCCAACAGGACTGCCAACTCATAGACACACCATAAACAAGAAAATATTCTTTTTAACCTTGAACATTTTGTAAAGACAAGGGAAACTAAGGTATGGATAAGGAGACTATGATAAAGTGATTGTGATCCACAGACATGGTAACATTGAAAAGCTGAGGTAGTGCCTATATTTAAATCTGCATTTTAAAGAATTGCTTGTTTCAGAATAGAAGCTAGACCATCAATGGATTCTAAAAAAAGGTGAGGAAAACACCCAACTCCAGTCTTTAAATAAGTTCCCCATTGTAGAACTACCAGATATTCAGTACAAAAAACTGGAGAACACAGAGAAGGATAAAAGCAGAGGGAAAACACTTGTTGTTTTGGTATCTCCAAATAACTTACTATTTTGGAGCACTGCTTTCCAATGTTTTCTCTATTCCTATTTATTTTTCAGAGTTTATACTGTAAATAAGCTTAACTCTTGTGACCTAAATAAGCCCTTCCTTTCTTTTGACCCAGAATAATGTGTGTACATTATGAGACTATCAAGTGCTGCAAACAGATTCACTGAAAGCAACTGATCATCCCATTTGCTTTGCAAACAGGTGGGATTAGATTGATGGCATCTGTTTGTGGTTGTGTGTGCTGTTCTAGGTGAGTAGGGATCAGAAAGGGAAAGTCCCCAATAAGAAGGTTCCACTTTTCCTTCCCCATTTCATGCTGAATGTACACTTCCAATAAATAGAGAGCAAAGCCTTGGTTTGGGAACACAGTACCAGGAGAAACCTGAAGGAACAAGTTCTCAAAACAGTTTGGGCCCCAATCTTGATTTAAATAGATGCTAAGAGTCAGGCTGCTTTTGTTCAGGCATTGCTGTAATGTGGCACTGTACCACCATACCTGCTGATACCAAAGTCTGTGGATATTCAAAGTCCCTTATGGAAAATGACATATTATTTCCATATAGCCTCTGTACACACACCCATACACTTTATAATATCAAACAATGAAAATGTTATGTAAATAGTTCTATAGTAGATTGTCTAACATCATTAGGACATAATGACAAGGAAAATGTCAGTACATGTGTTAGTACATATGCAATTTTTCTTTCTTGTTTTTGATCTATGGTTGGTTGAATCCATGGATACAGAGCTCACAGATATGGAAGCCCAACTGTACTCTGGTCTCATGGAAGAAAGTAAAATAAATAAATTCAAGGGTGTAAACATCTTTACTATCATCTTGAAAAAATACAATAGTCATCTTTTTCTGATAATTAGGAGTCAAGCTGCTTATGTGGAGTTTTCCTAAATGCTTCTCAAAATCATTTTCATTTCATGACTTTAAGCACATAAGAAATCATAACCACTCCATTGTGTTTAAGCATTTTCTGGTTTTTATAAACACAAATAAGGTATCAATGTATATCATTTAAGAGAACTAATATGTATGTGATAGAAAACAAAAATTAAAAGTTCAGATGAGTTAAAATAATGAAGATCAAATGCTGTGTTATTAAATATCTACAAAGATTAAATACCTCTGATTTGGAAGACAGACACATCTGACCATTCTGGTATGTGAGTTACGTTTTTGCACTAACATATATCATGAGAAAAATTATCTACATATCTATACTAACTTTAAAAATTCTTCAACAGATAAATGTCAATTTGGGGTAATTTATTGGGAAATCTCATACCCATGCGCCCTGGTAGAAATAACCCTTTTCCCACAGCTCTCAGCCCCCATGGCTCTTGTAGCTTCCACATCACCTTCTTGCCACTAGCCTGTCCATGTCTTCCCCTGTTCTGAGACATACAGATTCTCCCCTTCCCCCACACACACACACACACACACACACACACACACACACACACACTCACACGTCATGGAAAGAGTTCACCAACTGTGGTTCTTCTTTTCTTATAGTCTAACAAAGTCAGAATACCTGAGACAAGCCATCCACAGAAATTTTAAAGCATTGCTGAATGTAAGCTTTGGGAGTACTTGGAAACTTCTTGAATTTAAGAGAGTAGAATAAGTAATTACTCCAACCAAAATTTGGTCATCTATGTGTTTAAAGATACTACTTATTTAAAACTTTATAATGGGAAAAAATTACTTCCCACTTTCCCAATTCTAATGTTAAAATGAAACAAACACTGTTAGTTAAGCTTTTGAAATGAACTGTGTTTGATCTGAAAAACAGCAGCAAAACATTCTTTCATATGGGAGCATGGTTTGGAAAGATGAGCAACTGATTTGATGCATCTTTAGAGTTGTTGAAGCTGGTATGTGCTACTGCTTAGATGTGGCTTGTTCACAGAAATTCACGTGCTAAAGTTTTGTCTCTAATGTAGGTGGACCTAGTGGGAGGCCATTAGGACACAACCATTTCTGGTAAAAGAGTTGATGATGGTCTCATAGCTAAAGGGTTAGATTTTGCAGGAGTGGATTGGTTCTCTCCAAAGCAAGTTGTTATAATGGAGTAGGAGTAGGTCGGGACTTTCCCTAGTCTCTAGCTTCCTCTCTTGCCACACTCCACCTCCTCCCTGACCTCCTGCTATGATGATATTGGTCATAACATTACACTGTTAAGCCTTTACCAGAGGCCATATAGATGAGGTTGCCTGATTTTGGACTTTCAGACTCCAAAACCATGACATAAACAGACCTCTTTTCCTTGTAAATTAAACAACCTCTGGCGCTCTGTCAACACAAAATGAACTAAGACAGGGTATATGTCAGGTATTAGTAATTTGAAGACAAAACAAGGAAATTAAGATAATAGTCTGTCTTCTGAGGAACAAAGGATATTATTTAACTAGATATCTGTGAAGCCAAGGCTTTCACTATTTTATCTATTTGTTACTTATTTAATTGAAGACATGCAATAGAACTTTGTGGGAAAACAATAAAATATACATGAAATTAAAGAATACATATAGACTGCCTTGCTCAAAACTCATTTGTGTCTGGAGTTGGGGTGGGGAATCTAAGAGTCCTATGTTTGTATTTCAGGTGATAATTTGAAAGTCAGAAGTTTAAGCAAAGTGACTCTTCAATTTTTTAAAATTTCTCGTAAATTACATTTAAGGACAGAGTTTGTTTTTGTAGCACACAGAAATGTTATCATTTATATATCACATGATCCCGGCTCTCCCTTTTCTACCTGCTGCAAATTTGACTCCAAACCACCAGGTCCATGGCATGATTGTGTGATGGAAGACATGAAGGAAAGTCACTTGGCTATTTTTCTTACGCAGAACAAAAAAGATCTGAAATAATTTAAAGAAAATCAAGTTCATAAAAATCATGCAATAACTTATTGTTACAAAAATATTGGCAAAGAGAAAACTATTACATCATAATTTGCTTTGAATGGCTGCTTTAAAGGATGCTGACAGAAGCAGCTGATTCTTCAAGGGTCAACTCCAAAGCTAAACAGCATGAAGGAACTTGGGTATAATAGATAATCATGACAGAACCAATAAGGTGAATTTTATGCAGATTTAAAAATCAAGCATATAAAATGAAAACTCTGGCCAAAAATCATGGAAAGAAATGCTTTTTAAAAAAAAACTCATTAAATTTTGAACTATGTGACAGCCAGAAGTCGATAATTCTTAGGACTAAAATATTTCATTCTGAATTGTTCTCTAACACATCCTATCAATTTGGAAAAGGGATTAGGCAAACAGAAAGTAGACTTGCAAAAAATCAAGTTAAGAATTTATTATTAAAAGGAAAAGAAATGGGGAAAATCTTGAAGAGTTAATTTGAAAAATAAAGCAAAGCTGCATAAGAAAAATGAGAAGGGCACAGAAGGTACCACGGAGATTGCACATCCCAGTGGCTTGTAGCTGGACAAACAAGTGGAAGTGGGGTGGGAAGGATGGTTAAAGAATGTTCCACAGAAAAATTCACAGTAGCAAAGTTAGACTTTCAAATTCAGGATAGAGTAACACAAAGTGTTACTGTAACAGGAATACTTGGGAAATGTAGTTAAAGGAAGGACACAGAGGCAGAAACAATTTCCTTCTGGAAGTTGCTACTGAGAACATGCAAAGCAGAGTCAATGAAGCCAAACGCATTTACTTATGCACATGGAAGAACGCAGCCTGGTGTAACAGAAAAAGGCATAAACGAACAGTAGGGGTCCTAGTCTCTGAGGCAGCACTTCTCTGGGTAAGGCACTTCACTTTTTTTTCTTTTTTTTTTTTTCCTGAGTGAGGATTCTGGAGTAGATGATGGTTTCCAATCCTGACTACATATTACAATACGAAAGAATATTTTTAAATACCCATGTGTGGTCTCCAGACCATTAGGCATCAAATCACAAAAGATAGGGCCTACGTTAATTTTTCTTCCTAATGCAATTAATTTTATTGTATCATAAAGGCTGAGAATCATTTGTCTAAGGCAAGTAGCTTCTCAACCTGTGCTTCCTGAGTAAGCAGCATTAGCAACACCTGGGAACCGAGTAGAAAAGCAAACTCCTATGCTCTATCCAGGGCTTATTGAATCAGAAGCACTGGAGGTGGGATCTCAGTCAATTTTGATACTTTAATAAGCCCTCCATGAATTTTTTTTCTTGTTTGAGACAAGAGTTTTCTATGTAATCCAGGCTGGCCTCCAGTTTGTGATCCTCCTGCCTCAGCCTCCTGAGTGCTGGGAGTCTTCTAGGTGACTTTAATACATGCTAAAGTTTAAGAAGTCCTAATTCTAAATGCACCAAGGTACTCTTCTTGTTCTAACATTATGTAATTAGCCAACTGAGAGGGTAAAGTGTGCTGGTATTTCCTACAGGAAGCATGGTGCTGAATGTTTCCAAGCCAGAACAGCTTTCCTGTGCTTACCTTGCTCTCTGTTTCTGCTTTCATGGCACATTATACCTGACACTTGCTTCTTCCAGTCATTGAAGAACAGCAGCTGCAGATAGTTTCTGTGTTCTCCAAATGAATGATAACCCATAGTATCATATCCTAGTATACATGACTTCTGAAGTACTCAGCTTCTTAAAGGAGTATGGATAACAGAACGCTTTGGTAGAAGGAACCAATAGTCTCTGCTCTTCGCTTCCTGAACTTCCTTTATAAAAGAACTGTCATCATCTACATAAAGATGCACAGTTTTATAGTATAAGCAAGTTACCTGCTTATCTTACTCAGGTACTATCCACATATTTTTAAAAAACACTTAGGATCTGTGAAATATTGGAGAGGAAGCTTATCCTATCTAGTTTCTAAAAGCGCAGATAATTAAAGAAAAAAGAGGCAACAGTAGGTTGGACTGAGGAGGAGAGAGATAATGGAAGTTAAGAGACAACTACACTGTAGCAGTTTATTGCTTTCAAAAGTGAAACATCAAACATTTGCCAAATGTGGTGACCACATACTCACAGTGTCTAACAGCTCAATAAATTTTGAGAAGTAATAAAGCCAGCAGGCGTGTACCATCTGTGGAAATATACACAGATAAGAATTTATTTGATATTTTATACAGATAAAGAAGTTTACTTTAAAAATTGGTTTAAAAAAAGCATAACAAAATCAAAATCTATGCTCCTAACCAGTTATTTAAGGTACAGTTCAGTGGCACTAACTTCATTTACATACCATCACTACCATCCTGCCACAGAACTCTTTCACCTTGGGAAACAGAAACTCTATGACCATTCAAACATGACTTTCCATCCCCTTCCCTCTCTCAGCCACCATTCCACCTTCTGTCTCTATGCACTTGACTATTCTACATATATTGTGTAAGCTGAATCATGTAGTATTTGTTCTTTTGTGACTGGAATATACCTGTTAGCACACTGTTAGCTCAAGGTTCATCCAAGTTGTAGCATAAGTAAGAATTTCTCCCCTTTTACATGCTGAATGGTATGCTACTTTACCCCCCCAAACACACATTTAACCATTCATCATCCATAGGCACTTGTGTTGCTTTTGTTATGAATAGCAGTGTTGTGATCATGAATGTACAAATGAGTTGTCGAGTCTATGACTTCAACCCTTTAGGAATTCAGCCAAACGAGAATTGCGAGAGTTTATGGAAATTCTACTTTTCATTTTTTTCAGAAAACCCAAGAAATTTAAAAAGCACTAGCTTTCATTTTATTGAAAACTATATACCTGCCTTTTTTGATTCTTATAATTTTCAGCTTTTTCTCCCAACATATACAATCTAATAATTGAGTCATTCACTTATTCTGAATTAATATCCAATATTGTAAACAGAGTCCAAAAAAGTTTTCACAGTGATTTTTGAATTATAGGTTTTTCCAAAGGAAAACTTACCCTCATAGCTCTTGGTGACTGAGAATAGTCAATAATGTCACATTGAAATGAATAACCTGTACCCCAGCCAGACATCACAAACTGGAAGAGAAACAGCATATTAAAGAAGGAAGTACTTGTTGACAGTTTCAACAAAGTCAGTTTTGACTGCACCTCCTTACATGGCCAGCTGAGCAAGCAGGCAGGGCAGGGAAGAGGGAGAGAAGCTCTACAAGGTCAACACTCTTTATGGAAAAGCTTGGCAAAAACATCTTTAAAACCATAAAATTATAGATTGTTTCTAGAAACTTTATTCTGACTAATTTGTCCATTTATGGGATGATTCCTTTAAAATAGTATAGAACAAAACCTTGAGTCTTTTGCTTAATTAGCAAATATTGTGAGGTAATTATCTTATGTACATTGCACGTGTGTTCATGTACTTTTAAAGGGAATGCCTGTCTCTGAATAGTTGTTTTTGGACATTGCAAATCTTTCCAATTAATAAATAAATAGGCAAACAAAAATTCCTCTATGTACCAACAGAGCCGCTGTGGCAACTGCTTTTTCCTGTCCTTGGCTGGCAAATGCAGGATGAAGTGGTTGGGTCTTGCTGTTATTCTTTCCTCCTTTAAGATAAAAGCTATACACAGGACTCGGCTACCAGTTGAACTTTGAAATTCACAAGACAAGTGAAAGAAGAAAATGCTCTTGTTACCAATCAGAGTGCAATTCGGCAGACTGCACTCCCACCCACACCCACAAAGTGACCTTCCATTGGTGGTAAGAAGAAAAAGCCTATTGTTGAGATGTCTGAATTGTAATTCAAACATCATATTGACATTCTTTCAGTTTGATAGTGGGAAGCTCTTTTAAAGACAATAGCTACAAATGAAAGCCAAGTGCTTTAATTTTAAATGAATGAAAATATTAAATGGTTGGGCTGGTGTGGATCACCACCTGCCGCTGTGACTTATTCTGTCATATACCAGCATCTGACCTGGAGTGTCTTTTCTCTGTATAAAGTTTATGCCATATTCTGTCATTAAAGAATATTATAAGGGGCTGGAGAAATGGCTCAGTAGTTAGAGCACTGACTGCTTTTGCAGAGGACCCAGATTCGAATCCCAGTACCCACATGGTGGCTAACAACCGTCATCCATAACTCCAGTTTCAGGGGATCCAATGGCCTCTTCTGACCTCCATGGGTCCCGCATGGCACGGGTACACTTATATACATGCAGACAATACACTCATACACATAAAATAATAAAAATAAATAAATACAAAATATTTTAAATTTCTATTTTTATCACTGTCATAGCTAAAATAATAACTTTATGGTAGATTAAATTCTACAAACAAACACTTAAATGCTATATCTGGATTTAGGTGTGTTTATTTCCTGAGAGAGGGTCTTGCTGGTCCAGGATGGACTTAAGTTTGTCTTATTTCAGCCTCCTGAGAAGTGGAATCATAGCTATCCACCACCACACTCAACCAGGATGATATTTTGATGCAAAAAAGAAGAAAAAAATGGAAAGAACAAATTTATAGTACTTTAAAACATATCACCTTTCTCTGATACTTGCTTCTAGTTTGAGTAATGTCTGGATAAGTTATAAGATCTTGAAAATTAAAACTCAACTGGTACTAAATATACATGTCATAGTTGAGAAATATGCATTACAAAAAAAAAAGTTGACAGGTCTTGTCAAAGTAACAAAGGGGTGTGAAAGAAATAGCTAATTCCATTTCCCAAAACCTTCCAGTCAGTGAGTAATGCCATTTTTTTAATGTACTTGGTCTCATTTCAACTATATAAGTAATTCTCTAAACCCAGAAGCTATTTACTTAAATGGATGACTAACTTTCCACCTCACCCTAACACAAACAAATGGTCTATTGAATTAGAGAGGCTGTATGGCTTGGCCTTGTGTGGGTCTCATCTGCTCCCATTTGCAGTGAGTGCCAGTGTCTAGTACATTCAAACAGTCATGAGAAGACATCTGAATTTCTTCATCCTGATGGGCTTCCTCTCTCACCTCACCCATATTTGGATGAACTTGCCCTCCAGAGGTGTTTATTCTGAACACCTAACAAAACTGTGCTCCACACCATAAGCTATGCCTGGGATGAACAGGCAGCACATGTGTGGTTATTAAATGTCTATGTTCAAGCAGAGTGGATCCTTGACATTTTCCTGATATCAAATTTAAGAACATATCAATAGCCTGTGGAGGTCTTAACAGCTCTATCTTTATTCTAGGCTAGTAAAGAAAAAAAAAAAAACCTTATACTTTATATTTCGCATGTAATAAGCCCTGAAACTATAACTCAAGGATTATTGATGAGTGGAAGATAGAAACTATCCAATTCAGATATTTTCATGCCATCTATGTCATAACTAATAAAGCAGGAAACAAACTGATCGGTTATAACTGGATTCTTTCCAAGTCTGAGAAATCTATTTAGGGGATTCACAATCAATGACATTGTCAGACCCAGCATGAGAATACCAGAGCATTCTAGGACAAGAAAGACAAACTGATTCAATCCTGGCATTATGACATGAGAGAACTGACACCTGGAGAAATTAACACATAACACACTCAAGCAGGCAGCCCTGGGTTCCTAGCTTCCCAGTGTGGCTTTAACACTACTCTGGTAAGTACATACTCTCTCTGAAAGCATGCTAAGAGCCTGCATTTGTGCTCTGTTCCTGGTGGTGGTACTTGCTCCCTTTCAGGTGCTCCTACTCTAGAAAGGACAGAAGATTGGCCTGTGAGTTCATTATAGAAATAATGTAGCAAGTGACAAAACAAAGCCAGACTGGAGAGAGGCCTGTGAAAAATGAGTTGAGCTTTCTGTGTGACTTGATCAGGCCATTTACAGGTGGCATCAGGTTGGTTTCAGAGGCCCAGTGGCTCCTCATAGACCCCAGGTATGAGTAAGCACAAGGAATGCTATAAAGAAAACAAACAGATGGAGGAAGTCAGGCAGAATTGCAAATAAAAAGCAGGAATGTGAAGGTGCTGAATGAATAGCAGAAGGGCAAAGAGCAAATCTAAGGCTCTGGGGCTCTGGAAGATTCCTGTTCTCTTAATAACAGAAGACAGGCTCCATCATCTATGCCTTTGTGTGAGTCTGTGTTCTCTTTTGCCCCAAGGCCCCATGAAACCAAATCTAAACAGTCCACTGTACAGCTCATCAGAGCATGAAGTAACCAGAAGTTCCCACCAGGATGGTGACAACTCATTAGAAAGAGAGGATGCACTCTGGAGTCAGTTGGACTTGCCTCCCAGGATCAGTTCTCCACTTGCCAATTGTTACTCTGAATTGGTTATTTAATTTCTCTGAGTATAATGTCTTCAAAACTAACATCAATGGACTCAGTCAACCATGTGCTAAGATCCCATATGGGCATCTCTGAGCTAAACACTATCTTCTTCTCACTGTCCATGATGGAGACTATCCTGAGATCCTTGAGTCTACTATTTGGTCTAAACAGAAATATGTTGACATTTTTCTTGTAAACACCTGATCTAGTAAGTTAGTTTCTGAAATTCCTTGATTCTCAAAGGTTTACCCTAGACTCATAAAAAGAAAAAAAAAAAAAAAACAACTATAACAGACAAACATACAAACACAAAGACTCAGGCAAAAATTTCCCATTAGGAATATGAAGACACTTGCCTCATAACACATATACAGAGAAAAGAGTACTATGAAAAAATTGTATGTTATCATCACTTTCTTGAGTTCAAAAGGCTTTCGATTCTCCATGAGCTTTGGTCCAAGAGATGTGACAAAATAGATATAGAGTGCCAGGATGATGGTTTGTGGCAGAGGCGAGGACATGAGGAACCAATCTTCAACTCTTGGATCTAAGAGAAAGACAATAGGTAAGTACATGGTTACTTAGCTCAGAGATAATGGTCAGCAACCTCTGTCTAATTTGACAGTGGACTATGTAGGCAAGGATCACTAGCATCTTCAGGAAGGGTGACAAGCGACATCACCTGGGAGAGTGAAGCAGCCCTGGGCTAGAAACAGTGGGGCTGTCATCACCTATAAGTCTCAAAGGGAGAGAGGTTGTAGTTATCAAAACCTGGAAGGACAGTCATGTAGAAAAGCCTTTCTGGAGAGCCTGTGTCATACACTGAATGTTTGCATCCTCTCAAAACCTGTGTGTTGAGCTGGGTATGGTAGTGCACACATGTAATCCTAGCACTTGGGAAGCAGAGGCAGGAGAATCAGAAGTTCAAGGTTATCCTCAACTACACAGCAAGTTTGAGGCTAGCCAGTCTCAAAAAATAAATAAATAAATAAAATCCATGTGTCAAAAATCTTAACCCCTAATGTGATGAAAGTAGGAGGTGGGTTTTAGAGATCTTAAGAACAGGATCAGTATCATTATAAAAGGGACCATAGGAAGCTCTCCTGCCTTTCTTCTGCCATATAAGAACACAGTGCAAGAAGACAGCAGCCCAGAAGAAAGCCCTCACCAGAACTCCACCATACGGGTACCCTCATCTTTGATCTCAGACTCCATAATTTTACACAGTAAACTTCTGTTGCTTATAAGCCATTTGGTGCATGGTAATGTGTTATAGCAACCTGAATGGAATAAGACAAGCTATGACAGTCAGTTGAGAGATTTGGCCAACTCAAGAGGTAATGGCCTCACAACCATATAAGCATAGACTCCCCAAGTTCTTGCTGGCTCCAGCCTGAGCAGGTTTCTAGCAGTTAAAAACTATAATTAAAAAGGCTGGAGAGATTGCTCAGCAGTTAGAGCACTGATACTCTTTCAGGAGATCTGAGTTCGGTTTGGGTTTGGTTCCCAGCATCCATGTGGTAACTAATATGACTCCCTATTTTGGCCTCTGTGGGCATTATATGACACTAGTGCATTACACACATGCAGACAAAACACTCATACACATAAAAATAAAATAAATAAATAAAAATTAGATATAAGTGTATCTCTCACCACTCATCAAAGAAGCCTCTTTTTGCAACAGATGGAGACTATTACAAATTTCCACAACTAGACGAATGCAGAAAATAAGTGACTGTGAGGAGCCCAGCCTGAAGTGATACATCTACAATGCAACCTCTCCACTTAAGCTCAGGGAACATCATGGAAGAATGAGCAGAAAGAATGTAAGAGTCAGAGGGACAAGATACCTGCTGCTCATTTATGCATTCTAGACATGATAGGGATGCTCCACCAATGAAATCTCCACAGTATAGTGGTCTACCAAGATCTGCATATAATAACAAAACCAGTTGTCATACCAAGGTAGATGGGGAAATTTCAAGGGGCCCCGCCTCAAGATGAAGAGCTACAGATAATCAATGTATTCTGAGGGAGGGAGAATCAGTTTTCTCCAGGGACTAGCTCCCTGAGAGGCTATCTAATCCCAACCCTAAACACAGGTACATATAAGCACCAATAAATGGACTCAGTGCATTACACACACACACACACACAATAATAATAATCGAAAAAGAGGACAAGAAATTGAAAGGGAGGGGAGTATGGAAAGTGTTGGAAGGGGACTGGGAGGGAACTACAATACTCGTGAATGAAATTCTCAAAAATAAAGTTTTAAAATTTCAAGCACTTTGGATGTAATTTTATCAATATGGCTCATGAAGCCAGAGCAGTATGAAGGGAAATAACTATGGACAAGCTTCCAGGTACATCTCACTGAAAACTGAGTCTTGACTAAGCTTGAAATAAAGCATCATCTTTAACACCAGGAAAAGAAGAGGGGCATGCACTCCTTGTTCATTTAAACCACTGATGATAAAAACCAGTTACCAGCAAACACAGCATTCCTGCAAGTCTGACTTCTCACTCCAAACTTCAGTAGAACCCCATGTCTGATCACTCGCTCAGCCTCACTTTACATTCAGCAGTTGGTTGTCCAGGCTGTAACAATGACTAATTCAAGTGGACCTTGCTCAAAAGTATCAGCAAATACCCTTGTCTCAAACAAACCCATAAAGCTAGGAAGTAAACAGTTAACTCAAAGTAGATCCCAGATGTTTAGAAATTTGAGTTTGTTCTTTATCTTATATCTACATAAGCATGACCCAACTATGCAATGAGGACAAAGACTCCCCAAAAGTGGCAAGAGACTCCTGGAAGGCTAAGATGGGAAACTTGCTGCATGGTTTCTTAGGGTTCCGTGTTCAGTGTGGACTGATAAAATAGGAATGGTGGTATGCAGCACAGTCCAAGTGTATTTGGTCACAGAACCTTGATCAACAGAACTCAATTAAACATCTTATAGAAATAATGCTTTGAGTAACAGTTTGGGAAATATAGCCATTTGCTAAAATAGGTTTATAAGTTAAACTATTAGTGATTTGATAGTGATAAAAGATAGACAAGAGCAGATTGTTTTGAGATGTAAGGAATAAAATACAAAATTATAACTGGTTAAACAGAGAATGAAACATAAGCAGAAGTTAATAAAAATGTTATGAATTTTTTGTTTATATAAGTATACCATCACTTAGACTGGGAACAGAGAGTAAGGCACAAGAATAGTCAAGGAGGGACAGCTTACAGTTCAGAGCATCTTACATTTCTAGTGCCTATAAACACTCATACAGACACTTTCAGAGCTGTTGGATATAAGCATCTGAGATTAGGAGTGATATCGGATCCTGAATTGGAGGTTTTGAGGGTTGTCATCACATAAACAGAGAAGCAGGTGGAGCAAGGAAAGCAAGTGCTAAGGTTAGAGCTCAGTAGTCACAAGAGAGGGAGAAAAGAAAACCATGTAGAAGGCCAGGACGGCTAGGGAGGTAGGAGGACAATCATCAAGTCGAATATCCAGAAGCCACAGAAGATGAAGCTTAGGGTGACCAAGCATCAATTGTTGCAAAGAGGGAAATTAACATGGAGACAGAAAGGAGCCATTAGATTTAACAAATGGAAGACAAAAAGATATTCTTAAGAACAATTTTAGTAAAATGTCATGCACAAAATAGAAATCAACAAAAGTTTGCTGGCAAACATTCTTAAAAGCAGGAAGTTCTAAAAGTTGAAAGTATCTTCTCACATCAAGACTTGTCATTTTTAAATCTAGAAAGGTTCTGAAAATGGCTATCCAGGTGTATGTAACTACAATATTTATTGCTTTGATTAGTTCTTCTCTTTCCTTATAACAATGCAAGTTTCCTGGGATCAGATTTATGGTTATCATACACAATTACAAGGTGGACCTGAAGATTCTGAGGGAAGTCTCAGTTAACAAAAGTTACAGAACTGGGAACCAAGGCATAGAATTAGCACTGATCAAACGTCAATGAATTCATTCCATCAGTGGTCAATATAAACCTTAAATACATGAATATCATATATTCAATGTCTAGCTTTTTATTATTTTACTGCTATGTCCAGTTTTCATTCCTAATGAAATAAAGACTAATGAAACCTGCACCAAATGAAGACCCTGGAGGGACAAAGATGCTACCTCTCTACCTTGCATGGTGCGGTGTGAGGGATGCTGCATGTCCACTTGTGCATGGTGCGGTGTGAGGGATGCTGCATGTCCACTTGTGCATGGTGCGGTGTGAGGGATGCTGCATGTCCACTTGTGCATGGTGCGGTGTGAGGGATGCTGCATCTCTACCTGTGCATGGTGCGGTGTGAAGGATGCTGCATCTCTACCTGTGCATGGTGCAGTGTGAGGGATGCTGCATGTCCACTTGTGCATGGTGCGGTGTGAAGGATGCTGCATCTCTACCTGTGCATGGTTAGGGTGTGGTAAACTTTTGGTTTCTTCTTTTTAGGCAATTTCAATTTTTTTTTTTTTTGGTCTTTTTGAAACAGAGGGTCTCTCTATAGCCCCAGCTGACCTGGAACTCACTATGTAGACCAGGTTGGCCTTGAACTCACAGAGATCCGCCTGCCTCTGCCTCCCAAGTGCTGGGACTACAGGCGTGTGCCACTACATCCAGCCAAAGCCCTGTCAAATCTTACTAATAGTCAAGTGTCAGTTAAGGAATTCCTTAATCAGGGATGTATTTTATTTTATTTCATTGACTTGGCAGGGGAAGCAAAATTGAATGATATCTTTTTGTTTCTCCTCTCTTCATAAGAGAAAACAAGCCAAGAAAAGCACACTGGGCTGGCTCAGGAAGAAGAAAAATCATTTTCAAATAAACCACTTTTTCCTGTAATTTAACATTTTCAGCACACATCTTTTCTTAAAATACTGTGTATATGGGGCTGGAGAGATGGCTCAGCAGTTAAGAACACTGGCTGTTCTTGCAGAAGACCCAGGTTCAAATACCAGCACCCACATGGCAGCTAACAACTGTCCGAAACTCCAGTTCCAGGAGATCCGACAGCCTCTTCTGTCCTCCGTGGGCATTGCACAACACGGGTGCCCTTACCTACATGCACATAATATAAAAATAATAAAATATTTTTAAAAATCCCGTGTATATGACTCTCAATTTCTACAGATAAAAATTATTGAGAAAGTTCATTTATTTCATTGCATGTTATTTTGAAATAAGAAAACAAAATACTAAGCTTTTTAATTTTTACATCCATGTGTCTGCATACAGAAGAACATGGACTTGTGTGTGTATGTGGAAGCCAGAGGTCAAACTTGAGTGCTGTTCACTAGGAAAGACCCACCGTGTTCTTTTGAGGTGAGCTCTCTCATTAGGAGCCTTTTGATTTGGCTAAACTGGCCAGCCAACAAGCACCAGAGGCCCCAGTCTGTGCCTCCTCAGACCTGGGATTATAAGTGTGTGCCACCATGCCAGGCTTTTTACATGGCTGTTGGGGATTGGACAAAGGTTCTCATGGTTGCACAGCAAACACTTATAACTAATCTATCTCCTCACTTTCTCTTTCTGTACCTGAATTCAAAAATTCCACTTCAGAAAATCTCTGGAGCCGGATAGTCTATGTTTGACCCCGAGTCTCCCTCTGGCTTATTATATGACCTCAGGCAATTAACCTCTTTGTGCTCGGTGTTCTAATCTGTAACTTGGGCATAAAACATGTATTTCATAAAGGATTGAGTGAGGAATTTGCAGAGAAAATAAGCACTCAGTAAGCTTGCTACTATTGTTTTATTGATTTTGTTTTTGTCTTTGTTTTGAGACAGGGTCTTTCTGTAGCCCCAGCTGGTCTAGAACTTGCTATGTAAACCAGGCTGGACTTAATCTCACAGAGGTCTGCCTGTCTTCTGAGTCCTTGGATTAAAGGCTGTCACTTGCTATTGTTGTTTATAGCAGATCTCAATTCTGTAAATATAGCCGAATCACCTCTGTAGTGTTTAAAAGTCCAAAATAGAAAAAAAAGTTATCTTGATCCAACTGAATCAAACATACAAGCTTGTACAGATAAACTTGTAAAAATCAGCAATAAAAACTTAGCAAAGGATTTGAATAAGCATTTACCAAAAGAAGTAACACAATTATCAGAGAAATACAAATCAACAGCTGAATAAGATACCACCTCCCACTTGTAGGAACTTACTATCAAAGAGAAAAAAGGTAACAGGTACTGGTAAAAATGTGGAAGAAGGGGGGCCCTGTACACTTGTGATGAAAATGTACATTAGCATAGTCATTATAGAAAATTGCAATGGTGATCCCATAAAGAAATCTAAAAATATGGCCCAGTGATGATCCAGATTATATATACCCACCCCTGGAAGGAGTAAGATTATATAATTATACAGATATATATATATATATATCCCAAAGAAAATGAAATCCACACATTGAAGAGATGCCTGTATTTCCATGTTCACTGCAGCATTATTCACAGTAGCCAAGGAATGGAATCAGTGTAGTTGTCTATCATCAGATTAATAAAGCAAACAGTGTAAGTGGGATATAATTTAGACTAGGATGCATGGGAAGATATTATATTATTATGTTAATTGAAATAAACCAGACTCAGAAAAAAACATAGTCTCATACACGAAATCTAAAAACATTACTCTTGGAAGTAGAGTGAAAAGGAGGTTATCAGGGTCCGGGAGGACAAGGGAAGAGGGATATGTTGGTTAAAGGATATAAAGTTTATGTCAGACAGAATAAGATTTTTGAGATCTATTGCAGGGATGGTGCACCTATAGTTAATAACAGTGCATTATATCTTTAAGACTCCTAACAGTAAATTCAAAAATGCTCGCCATGTGGGCATGCATGTTAATCAGCTTGTTTAATCATTCCACAATGTTACAACATCACCGTGTACCTCAATCTACAATTCTAATTTGTCATTATCATTTTTAAAGTTATTGAGATAACCATGCTGAGCTGTCCGAATTGAGAATCAGGGGTCTGGAGTGCAATCAGGTTCCCTTAATCCATATTCAAGACTGAAGTGGTCCTCACTAAGGGCTCTGCCATACTCTCTTGTGCCTTCCTTGCCTCTCAATGCCATCTTTGTCTTCCATACAATTGCCAAATTTTCTTTCTGAATGTAGAGATCTGTTTAAATTATTCTCTTGCTTAAATTAGCTCTCCCTCATGATCAAATAAAATAAATTCAAAGTCTTAACACAAAGATCAGGGCTCTGGCTATTGTTCACATTTCCTGCCTTGTCTCAACAGCAGTCTACCTTCCTGAAAAGGGAGTCCACTTCCATGTGAAAAGTGGATTTCCTTCTGAATGCCTGTGGGTCAGCTGGAGATGATGGCTTGATGTGGAGGCTGTAGAGGAGTATGGAACATGTAAAGTCAATTCTGATGCAGTCTATGAACCTACAAATAATGTAAGGTTCAGGGTAAGTGTTCTGTTTTCCCCAGACACAAAAGATTAAGGAGGGAGCGACCATTTCCTGCTATCTTGTACTTGGCATCAGAGTTGGTTTAAGTATCCTGAGTAGAGGGCCAAGATGAAAGCAGAGGATGGGGAAGCAGGAGTGGCTGCACCCCAGAGATCACCAAAGTGCCTATTTACCACTAGCTTAATAATTCTAAGAGTTCCCCAGAGAGACAGAGCAGGGGAGCAACAGGGAAAGGACAGCACTGCATATACAGAATATTAATGAGCTCTTCCATCAACTAGTTCTAAGACAATGTTCTCTGCTTACTCACCATGTACCAGATCAAAGAGCACACACTTTACAATTCTAAGTACCAATAAAATGAAGAAGCTGGAAGCAAAGGGAAAACAGATACCTCAAGTGCTTTTTGATGCTAAGGTTTCAGACTGGCAGCAGGTCCACTCACATTCCATCCGACAAAGCAACCTCACAACTCTCTGAAAAGTGCGACCATCCAATACAAAGAAGGCTGCTTTTTAATTAAGTCCTTTTGTGTTGCTCCATAGCCCAAAATGCTACAATAGCATTATTTTTAAATCTAACATTCCATATCAATAGATATGGAATAGACAAATCCTATTCTAGGTTATGCATTAGGTAAGCTATTTCTAAATTTTGTAGCTGTGGAATTTTCCATTCCCTAACAATGCATGACCACCACTTCTCCAACATTTAGAGAACCAGTAACAGTAAGTTTTTCCCAAACTACTCAGGATTAGGGACAAAGCCAAGAAAACACTTGAAATTCTTGGCCCTTAATCATGCATTCAGCCCTTCCTAGGGTAAGCAAAAGTAATGCCTTCAGAGATCAATACCACACTAAGTACAAGGAAAAACTTTTCTGCTACACCTGACAGGGTTTTCACAAAGTCATAAATCTTAACTTAAAACCTTTTAACTCTGCTGTACTGTGACAAGAAAAATAAAGAAAAAAAATTGAAGCGATGTGCTACATTGAAAGTATTTAACAATAATTTGTAATCTCACTATTTTCGTGACGATGCTTCCCAAATGACAGAGCAATTTCAACATCTTGTCTAGTAGCTGGCAGGTGCTAGTCTCACCTTTGTTTTACTCAAAAAGAAATTGCTCAAATTGATCTAATTAGTCTAAGATTGTGAAGGACCTGGTATCTAAGAGGTCTTCTCATTCTACATCTACGACCTCTCCTCCAAAGACTTCAACTGAGCATCGCTTCAGAGGTGTGACAAGTCTCTGCCCCTCCTCTCTCCTTCCTTGCTCTGTGAGCTTGACTCTCCTCACTCCCCATCTTTAACCACTTGCCATCCTTTGTCACTTTTTTTCTAATCTAGTACTATTCAGCTTTTTAACGGAAGTGCTTCTAATAAAAAGCAGAGTTGATTCACAGATAAAGGTGGATGTTGAACTCTGACGTAGGTTACATTAAAATATTTTGTACTTCCAGAGCTGTATGAGTAGCCTTCATCAGCTGACTCTATTTGGCTCTTGAGTTAAGATATGGACTATTTGAATTTCCTGGGCTCTTGCATTTGGAACAGTGAATAGCAAGATTAGATTGCACAGGATTTACTTTTCAAAATAAGTCTTCCGAAAACTACCCAGGGCCTGCAAGATTGCTCAGTGGGTGAAGGTGCTTGCTGTGGAAGCCTAGTGGTCTGAGTTCAATGCTTGGAACTCACCTAAAAGTGGATGGAGAGAACTGACTCCACAAAATTGTCCTCTGACCTTCACATATGCACTGTGACACACACATGCATACACACAGATTTTTTTTAAAAAAATCTATCCCCAAATCTACTTGGTTTCCAAGTTCACATAGTGAAGATTCAACTAGAAATGAATACCTCGCCTTTGAAAGCAACGAAAAATATTAAGATCTAAATTAAATACTGAATTTGTAGCAACTACTATTAAACATCAGAAAAAAAATGGCCTCTAAAGAACTCTGCATGTTTCATGTACCAAGTATGTTGAAAATTTCAGGAAAAAAGAAAATGGGGAAATAACCACTCTAGATTCCATAACATGAGACCAAAAAGTGACAGTGGCATTCTTCAGGGACAGAAGTATTGGGAACTATTTTAGAGAAATAAAATTGGTCTTTAGCAGTCTGGGGAGAAATACTAACATGAAACAGAATGTCTTTGTTGAAGTCACTGTAAACTAGAATATAATTTCAGCTGTGCTTGGTGCCAAGACGTGGCATTTTTTTCCTCCTGAATGTAGTGAACATGTGACTTCTGGTTAATAAGTGAGAGTCAATATGAAATGGTTTTGATGGTGCCTATGTGTAACTTAGTAACTACAAGAAAAGGAAATGCTAGAATACTAATCATAGTTAGAAAAAATGTATTCCGGGTTTTTCTTCCTTCCTTCCTTCCATCAATCAACTCACAATGACCTTGGGAAGGTCACATCTCCGGGTTTTAATTTCTTCAGCTCTAAAATGAGATATTAGCTTCGAAGATAGCTAAGGTCCATCTTAGCTCTAAAACATTCTGCTTCCTTTTCTATTAAAAAAAAGTGTGTACCTTTGTTTTGCTTTTAAAACAATACCACATCAGCTTTGGTTTGAGAAAACATGGACAGACAGGCAAACAAAAGTTACCCACCAGACTAAGACTGGTGTGTAGTTCAGTTGTAGATCACATATTTAACATACGCAAATGCAAGGCCCTGGGCTCATTCCCCAGGACCACCATCAAAACTGTAATTCTACCACTGTAACTCTACCACTGTGTAACTTCCCACAGAAGAAATACATCTGCTGCTTTATACCAGCCTTCCATCGGCACATTTTAAACCTTTTTCCATGGCATTGCATGCTCTTAACACTGATTTGATTTTCATTACTCAGGGGTATCCCGGCTCTTTCTGTTATCCCTCAGGGGTGGGGCAGTTCTCTCATTCAAGAGCCATCATGGGCACAGCCGATCACTGTTGGCAGTGATTGTGATTTCCCCCAGCATCATTAAGGCTAAATCAAGCCAGAGTACTGACCCTTCAAAACCACTTTCAAGGGCTACTGAGTTGAAACATACCAGTTCCCTCCTGTGGATAGTCAGACTATTTTCACTATTATAAATATTATAATGAACATCTATGTAGCTCTAGCTGTACTGTAATGAAACCCTTGACACTTCCTCATGGTTAATACTAATAAGGGAGTGTAGAGTTACAAAATCTCTCATTCTGTTTCAATAAAATCCTATTAATGTGGAAATCTGACATAAAAGAAAGACAAATTTCAATAGGTTACTCACCAGCATCTTTGATCCAATTATCATAAAAACGGACAGTCCTCGCCGTAAGATCGCTGAAGGCCATTTTCTACAAGATTTACTGGCTTTTTAAATGGATTCGTCAGTAAAACAAAGCAGGAATGAGTTTATGATCTATAAATGCAAATAAAGATAAGCTCTTAGTAATACAATATTTAAAATGCTAAAAATTTAATAGGAATAACTGGCAGAGGAATAAGCTCCTAGAGCGAACGCATTAGTGAACTACAGGAAGTGCTGAGACAGGCACAAGCATTTCAGATTCCCTTCCAGAGACACCAGTAACTTCACTGAAGAAGGCTGGCATTTTATGTACATGATACAAAATTTTGGAATAAATTATCCTAGCAATTAAAAAATACTTTATTACTTTTTAAAAAATACTTTATTTTATTATTTTTTATTTTATGTGTGTGAATGTACTGCTTGCATGTATGTGTGTCCATGTTGTGCAAATCCCCCAGAGATCAGAAGAGCGCAATGGATCCCTGGAACTGGAGTTAGAACAGTTGTTAACCACCATGTGGAATGGAACCTGAGCTTCTGCATGAGCAGCCAGTGCTCTTAACTGCTAAGCCATCCCTCCAGTCCCTCTAAGAAGTTTTAAAAAACATTTTATTATTTTTATTTTATGTGTATGAGCATATTGCCTGCATGTATGTAAGTGCACCCATGTCATGCAGTGCCCGTGGAGGACAGAAGAGGGTGTTGGAGCCCCTGGAACTGGAGTTAAAGATAGTTGTTAGCCGCCATGTGGGTGCTGGGAATCAAGCAGCCAGTGCTCTTAACTGCTGAGCGATCTCTCCAGCCCTGTTTTCTAAGAATTTTATATGAGCATCTCCCTATATGGAGAAAACACAGGTCAGAAGAGAACCAAATGACCATGGCAATGCTCAAGTGAAAACCCAGCAGAAGGTCAAGAAGGTAAACTCAGAAGAGGTATATTGATACAGGACTCAACTAAGTGAATGAGATAGAAAGAAGGAGGGAAAGACCTGTAAGAACAAGGGAAGTGATTTGTTTATTCAAACAGGTAGACAAGAATAACTAGAAAAAGAAGTTTCCTGAGAGAGATGATGGCCAATGAGGAGAAATTAGTCCTGTTCACATTGAAAGACCCATCCAGCTTTGGTAATTAAAACAGTGAGATATTGGCACATAGAAACAAATTAGTGAAAGCTAGAAATATGCCAAATACATCTGAGAATTTAAAAGTATATTTCAGTAATTCTAAAACATATGCTTTCCCACATCTTAACATCACTGAAATCAGGGTATGACTTATAAATGATCAGTGTGCCATTAAATCAATGGTGTAGTTGAATAAAAGCTGTAAGACATGGACACTAAAAAAGTTCTAGAAGTGGATGGTGATGGTGATCTTATGACAGTGTAGATATACTTGAAGCTACTGAAATTTATATGGGTTGAAAAGTAGTTGGCATGGTAAATTTTGCATTATATTTGTCATACTAAGAAACAAATTTCTCTAGGTTTGCCACAAGAAAATTTAATCTTTCTCCTGACATCTAAAACAAAGATATTTGATTTATTTAGGTTTAATACAGAAATAAATAAAGCTTGTGGTATATGATATAGGTGGCATCTGAAATCAATGGACACAAAATTACCACCAGGTACTCAATAAATAATATGGTACAACTAGATAGCCCATTTGGAAATAAAACAAAATAACAACAACAAAATAAACCCACTGAATCCATTGTCAGATAAGCTTTAACTCCTAACACTAGATGACAACACTGAGGGTGACTGCATCATCTTGGCATATGGAAAGGCTTTTCTAAGACTAGATTTTTGAAGATGAAAAGAGATAGCTAACAAATTAACCATAGGAAAATCAAGAAGAGCTTCAAGGATAGAGGAATGGAGGAGTGCACAGTGTACAAAGGCAAAGGTGGTCAGGCCTGGCTGCTAAGAAGGGGCCAGGCAGAGCCCAGCAGTCAGAACAGGGCAGGGGGTGGGAAGAGCCTTCAGGTTCCCAGGTGAAGGTATTACCACAATCTCTTGGAGTTTTGACTCTGCAAAATCAGAAGTCAGACGGAATCTCTGCTCCTACTGTGTAGGGGAAGGAAAACTTCTGAGAAAGACTGCTAAGGAAATTTCCACCTAGATATTGATCTGTGTGTTTCCTGTATTTCAGTGCTGGCTGGAACTGGCTTCCCCTCCCTCTCCACCCTCTCTACTTAAGCAGAAAGAAAACTTCAAAGAGGCCTGTAGTGTTGGACAGAAGAAAGGTTTATGGGCTTGAGCTTGTTCCTTCCCAATGATTAAGATCAGAAATTTAGACATATACTAAAATGTGAGGAATGACTATCACAGGTAATAACAAATAACTTGTTTACTTGACAGTATTGACATTTGGGGCCAGACATTTCTTAGATGGGAGGACTTATTCTAAGCGTTATGAAATGCTTGAGACAACCCTGGCTTGTCTCCTAAATGCCAGGAACCCCAACCAAATATGTCAGTTGAAATTGCCAAATGTCCCCTGGAGGGCAAAAATGTCCAAGGCATGAACTGCTGGTTTACAGTAATTATCCAAATCTCCATCCAACTTGTATTCACCCAGATAACAGCAGCTTATCTCAGAGGAAGTGCTTTGGCAACTTATTTTAGTTATGCTGTTCAAAATAAGTTTTGATCTTTTCCTTATAGCTTAACATCAACATTTTTCAGAAATTCATTTAAATGGTTTCATGGGAGAAAAATTTTTGTATGCTTCCAAATTCAAGTGTATAACTCCA
The DNA here is from genome assembly GCF_000622305.1 of Nannospalax galili. Lineage (NCBI taxonomy): Eukaryota > Metazoa > Chordata > Mammalia > Rodentia > Spalacidae > Nannospalax > Nannospalax galili. Next base: position 4,923,286 of record NW_008331125.1, on the reverse strand, counting down.
AAATTAATAATGGTTTTTGAAGATTAATGGATTAAGCCGGGTCGTTCTTCTATCAGTGGATTGGGGATAGGAAGAGTGGAATGGAGTTTAATGATGGAATAGCTTACCTCTAACATTTCAGTTTATAGTTTAAAGGTTAAGAATAATTCCAGAGGAACAATCCTCCAATATTTAAGGCCATAGCAATATTTATTAGAATGACTACAGCCAGAAATGACTAAGTTTGAGGTAATACATATTTAAATATACTTAAGCAAATAATTTAAATCTTTTTTTGTCTTTATCATCCATTATAACTTCTAATTAAAAAAAAGTGAATCCAAAAGTAAAACAGAAAAGACTCTATGAAAAATTAATTCAAATGACAAATGTTCAAATTTACTGATTACTAAATATGTGTGTGCTGTAATATTTATATGATTATATATACATAAGCAAAAATACATAAGCAAAAATAGGTGCCTATTACAGCTAACTCACAGAATTCTGTTTTGTTTCACAATATTAGTTTATTTCTTCTTAGTATTACTCTTACCACCCTCCCTCCTGTTTTTGATTGGCATGTACATTGCCTTGGAAATTAAACAGAACAGCAGAAAACACACAGAAAGTTTTTCCTACTTTTTGGGTTATACATTTTTATGCACTTAACCATAGAGAAGAACTCGGGGCCTAGACAAGAGGCTTCTGTGTCTCTTAGCACAGACAAGTATGTTTCAGGCTTGGAGTGAGGAAAGGAAAGGAAAGTAACTGCTACAGATGCCAGAGAAGGGCTAGAAGGATGATATGGAACCAAGAGCAAGAAGAGTCAGACACGATTGTCTAGGTAGAGCTGGGGCAGGCCAAGGGCTGTGAAAAGCCATAGAGTTCCCTTTGTTGCAATAAGAGCAACAGAAAGATTTGAGTACCTGCAATAGGCATGCAAGAACTGTAGAACTGTAGACAAGGAGTCACACACATAGAAACAATGTATACCTCGTCCAAGATCTGCAGAGACAAATGGCCATGATCTTGATGGGCCCTAGATCAGTTGAGAGGTTGGCAATGTAGACAGACAACTTGGAGGACTAAAAGGCTCCTCCATAACAGAAGGGCCAAATTAGCCCTGTTGGTTAGAGGGTGGTGCCAATAATTGCTTTGGTCCTGAATAAGCTTCTTGGAACTTATGGGAGGTGCCAGGGGAGATGCTCACAGATAAGAGATACGAGAGATTTCTACCACCCTCAAGAAAGACAAATTAAGCTACAGAGAAATAAAATGATGTTCTTCTAGCAGACAAAACAGACTTTATGTCAAAAGTTGTCACAAGGTCATTACATAATGCTAAAGGGGTCAGTTCATCAAGGGGATATAAGAAGGGATGAAGGCATGGTGGTACACACTTTTAATCCCAGCACTTGGGAGGCAGAGGCAGGCAAATCTCTGTGAGTTCAAGGCCAGCCTGGTCTACATAGAGAGTTCTAGGCCAGCTGGGGCTACAGGTAGACCCTGTTTCAAAAAGACCAAAAAAAAAAAAAGAAGGGATGAGGGTAGCAATATGCTTGCTCAACATGCATGAAGTCCTGGGTTTCATGCCCAGTACTATGAGAGCAAGAGCGAGAGCGAGAGTGAGAGTGAGAGCGAGAGAGAGAGAGAGAGAAAGAATAAATATGCATACAAATAACATCTCTGCATCTAAATATACAAACAAATCAACAGATCTAAAGGGGAAGATAGATGCAATGTGAAAATAGCAGGGGATTCCAATAGACCAATTTGAATAACACATAAGTCACCCAGATAGAAAATTAAGAAGGAAACAAAGGACTTATAACCAATACTATAATACATATTGTTCTCAAGCTGACAGGATATCCAGGATAGATCATATGATGAGTCATAGTAAAATTATAAGAAATTTGAGAAGACTGAAACCATATCAGGTATTTTTTCCAACCACAATGTTATGAACCTTGAAATAATAACAGAAGGAAAACTAGATGAGTCACAAATATATAGACATTAAACAACATACTCTTGAACAACTAATAAGTCAAAAAAGAAATCAAGCTGGGTATAAAAATACCAGTACTCAGGGAGCAGAGGCAGGCAGATAGGTCTGTGTGAGCTCCAGGCCAGCCTGGTAGACACAGTGAGTTCTAGGCCATCCAGGGCTATGTAGGGATAGCCTATCTCCAAAAATAGAAACAAAAGCCAACAAAACAAGACAAAAAAAGAAATCAACATGGAACTGAAAAGTATATTGAGACAAATGAAGACAGAAACACAACTTACCAAACTTATGGTATATAGCAATTCTAAGAGGGAGGTTGTTACACTGAGTGTAAAGGTCCTCACAGGCTATCTACTTCATCACTTGGTCCCTCGCTAGTTGTGCTGTTTCAGGAGGTGGTGGAATGTTTGGAGGGTGGGGCCTAGCAGGAAGAAGTGGGTCACTGGGAGGCAGGTCTGCCTGCTTCCTGACTACATGATATAAATCACCCACTGCCCCATGGCCCTGCCTTCCTGGGATCACCCACCAGCAGGCCTTTCCCCCATGATAGACTGACTGCATCCCCTCAAACCATGAGCCAAAATAAATCCTCCCCACTTAAATTGCTTTGTCAGGTATTTTATCACAGCAATGATAAAAGTAATATAGAAGTTTATGTATGAGATGTCTATTTTGAAAAGATAAAAGGCCTCCACCTTATGGAATAAGGAAATGAAAAAGAAAAAAGAAAAAAACCCGACAATAACAACAAAAACCAAAGTCCAAAGTCAACAGAAAGAGGAAGGAAATAACACTTTAGAAATAAGCAAAATAGATGCTTAAAGATAAAATACAAAAAAGTAGAAACATGAGTTTTATGAAAATTTTTTGAAAAAATTTTAAAAATCTTTAGCTAGAGAGAATATTCAAATAAACGAGACCAAAATGGTAAAGGAGACATTACAAACGGTGCCAGGCAAACACAAGGGGTAGGACAGCACAGCTGTTCCACATTCTGTATCTCTCACACTGCTGCTTTCCAGACCTGGATGAAAATCAGAATGCCAAAGACGGAGAGTTGGATACAGCTATTGTTTGGGGGAAAATTCAGTCACAGTCTAAGTTTGGGAACTTCTTAACACTGCAAACAACATGCTCAGACAGGCAATACCTATGAAATGTAGAAGAGGTGTGAAATACAGGGCAGATTCATTCAGTTAATAAAAATCACCAGACATGGAAGGTATCAGAATCATAGCAGGAAGAGGAGGCGTCATTGATTCTGGAAGAGTAATCTGATGATTAAAAAAAAACTTGCATGATATAAGATCTGAGAACAGATCACTGAGTCAGTACCCATATCCATGGTGTGAGGAAAATGACCTCATATCAGAGGTAAAATGTGAAGTTCTCAAGCATTTGTGAAAGAAAATAATGACTACATTTAGTTCTTAGAACACTTCAGAAAATTAGACTATAAGCCTTGTTATTTAGGCAAATAAAAAGTGATAGGAGTTAACTATCAATAAACCTATTAAACACCTAACTTTCTATTTTTCAAATGAAAATGCTTTAGAATTAAGGAAGATACTTTGCTTCAGGTAATGGACCATTCAACTCTAAATAATTTAACCAGTGAGGGTTATTCATAGACCAAGAAATCCAAACCTCAGACATTCTTGTGAGCTAGTAAAGATGTGGTTTGTTGTTTTTAATGACAAAGAAAGGAGCAAGCATTCCCATACATCTTCCTTGAAGACAGTGAAAGGAAATGTCCTTCCATCTCCCCCTCCCTTCCCCCTTCCATGCCTCTCTTTCTTCCTTTCTCTTACAGGTAAAATGTAGCTGACTTTGAGTTCATGATCCTCCCACCTCAAGCTCCTTACTGTTAAGATTGTTAAGTGTGAACCACCTGTATTTCTTTTTAGGCATTTAACAAGCCTTCTGTATGTTCCCTACAGGGAAGGCTCTTAAATGACCCTTTCCAAAAATGTCTCACTTGTTACCATGTGAGTCATGGACTGAACCAGTTGTAGTGGTGCATGCACGCAATTCCAGCACTTGAGAGGTAGAGTTTTGAAATAGGGAAGAGTAGTCAGGCCATGGGAAAGGGAGGGCAGTTAGCTTAGAGGAACAATGTGGGCCATAACTGGGGCTTAGAAAGACTACCCTGGCAGAGCCTGTTCAGATGAGAACGGAGGCTCTACAGCTGCTTGCAACCCTTCCTGCCCAAGGCATGTTCAGGACCAAAGAACACTGATTTTTGTTTAACCAAAGCATGATAAATAAGTTCGTAAGTTAAGCATGCTAAAAAGTTAAACATAATTTACAGCACTGTGTAAGACTTTCTAATGACTTTTATATATCTGCTATTTATAATTAGCTCACGCCACAGCCTCTTTGAAACAGATACCACACTATAAATCTATAAACACAGGGTAAAAATAACACTTGTAGGCCAGGTGTAGCCTTTAATCACAGCACTCTAGAGGCAGAGGCAGGTGGATTTCTGTGAGTTTAAGGACAGCCTGGTCTACATAGTGAGTTCTAGGCCAGCTGGGGCTACAGGGAGACCCTGTCTCAAAAAGACCAAAAAAAGAATTAACTTGTAACTGTCACTGTTCTAGTTCCAGGTGGCTGGAGGTAGAGCAGAAGCTAAGTTCTCACATCTTCAAGCAGACACAGGAAGCAAAACAAAAAACAAACAAACAAAAAAGCTCAACTATCATTTTTAAGTATCTATGTTGATAATGATATAGTGGAAAACCAATAAAAATTTTCTCTTCTTAAGACCATGGGAAAGCTCCAAGCATGCTTCTAGAATACCTGTCAATATTTTAGTAATGCACAAGTTAAGGAAGGGGTAATAGAAAGGTCAAGACAGGGAAGACACATTTTAGTGGTGCTTCTTGACTATGAAGGATCTCAAGCCAGTCAGGCTGAAGAATTTTATTAGCCTTAGTTCTTTTGAGAATGAGGATCCAATACAGGTTTTTCAGTTTAGGAATCTCTCCATCAGTGGGAGATTTGGAGAGATTAACTGGGTGGCAGGGTTCAGCACTGAGAAACTGAGGGTGTGGTATAGAAACAGGCCAAACGATTACACAGCATTGCATCCTATTGGGAAAGATATGGCACAGCATCACTTCCTCTGCAATAGCATCCCTGAACTAGCCAGTCAAGAATAGGTGTCCTTGTAATAAACAATCTGTCATCTAAAAGAAACATATACCGGCCAGGGGTGGGGGGTGCCACACACCTGTAATCCCAGCACTTGAGAGGCAGAGGCAGGTGGATCTTTGAGAGTTTGAGGCCAGCCTGGACTACATAGTGAGTTCCAGGTCAGCTGGGGCTACAGGGAGACCCTGTCTCAAAAAGACCAAAAAAGAAAAAGAAAAACAGAAACATATACCACGCAGTATTGCAAACGCTTGTTTATTGATTCTTATCTATTCTACTCCTCAAGAAGGAATAGACTGAGCCTCATTATCTTTGTATTCCCAGTACCTAGACTAATAACCTACCATGCAGCAGAAAATATTTGTAGCATGAGTGAATAATAAGTGTTGTAGGTTAAATTGCATCCCCTTAAAATGAATAAGTTAAGTTCTAACTCCCAGTACTCCAGAATGTGATTGCACTTGAGAGACAGGGTCTTTACACAGGTAATAAAATTAAAATGAAGCCATGGGTTTGGTGTGGTAGCATATGCCTTTAGTCATACTCGGGAGGCAGAGGAAGGCAGATCTCTGTGAGAAAGAGGCTAGCCTGGTCTACACAGAAAATTCCAGGCCAGCTGAGGCTACAGAGAGATTATCTCTGTTTCTAAAAATTTTTTTTTAAAAATGAAGTCATGGGTCAGCAAAATAGGTAAAGGTGCTTGCCACTGAGCCTGATGACCTGAGATCATTGCTGGGACCCACATGATGGAGAGATTCAACTCCTGAAAGTTGCCCCCAGACCCCATATATGCACTGTGCCATGTGCCTCCCACCCACACAAATAAATAAATGTAAATAAAATGCAAATGGAATATGACCATAAAGATGCCCATCTCCATGGCAAAGGACTGGACAGAGTCTCCCCTATACCCCTTTGATCTCTGATTTCTACACTTCAGAACTATGAGGTAATACATTTCTGCTGTTTAAACCATGTAGTTTGTGGCACTCTGTTATAGCAGCCCTACCAAACTAATATACCAAGTGAATATATTCACTCAACTTCAAGAAAAATCCAGTATGGATGCCTAGGATTAAGCTACGGTTGACTATGAAAAGACATACTAATTAACATGGGAGCAGCACAAATCTCTTGAGAAATACCTTAGGAGGAGACCTGGCACAGGGCAGCACTTCAGGGAACACCCATGTTTAAGAAATAGGAAGAAAAGCTGGGGACAAGTACAAGGAAGCCACAGTCGAAAGCTGTAGGAAAATGCCTAATAGTGGGTCCAAATGCTGAAGAATGAAAAATAAAAGATACAAAATGCCACAAAACTTGACAGAAGCAACTAAGGGAAACCCACATATAAAAGTTCTATTATCTTCAAAATCTGTAATCCAAGAAAGGCTCTTGGACAGACTGGCACCCCCAGCAAGGGACAGTCATAACCCAACACAGCCTCTCCTCACACTTGTATTGGGGAAGCAAAAGAACACAAGAATGTCTATAAATACCCTCAAAGATGAAGAGACAGAGCAAGTTGACTAACAGCCCTAATCTTTTTTGGTCTAGTCTTGAGAATGGAGTAACAAGATAGAAATTCCATACTTCACTGCTGAACAGGTAAAGGTGCCTAACAGGTGGATGCTGAGGAATGGAATACATTCTGTAAGGCAGGATACATTTTGATATTGACACAATATTTTAAAAAATGAGAACTGATGGGCCGGGTATGGTGGTGCATGCCTTTAATCCCAGCACTCGGGAGGCAGAGGCAGATGCATCTCTGTGAGTTCAAGGCCAGCCTGGTCTACATAGTGAGTTCCAGGCCAGCTGGGGCTACAGGGAGATCCTGTCTCAAAAATAAAAAAGAAAAAGAAGTGAGAACTGAAAGGTAGAGTAATGCATGCCTATAGTTCTAGCTACTCCAGAGGCTGAGGCAGGAAGACTACCTGACTTCAGGAGTTCAAAGCCACCTAAGGCAAAATAATGAGACCACATCTCTTAAAAATAGAAGTGATTTTTTAAAAACATTTATATATTCAGGGTCCGGGAGTCTAGTTCAATAGCACTCATCCAGAATGCCTGAGTTCCTGGGTTCAACTGGGGATGGGGGAAAAGAGGAGAGAGGGAAAAGTACAACTCAGGTACAATCTGCCTTAGCTGCATTACTCTTTCCTTCATCCTCCATAACCACCTTTACTAAAGCCTCCATAGATTTGAACCCAGGATCTCATTCTGTCCCAAATCTACCAATACAACTACCGACCAAGACCCCAACCTGACCAAAACTATTCCATACAACTACCTGATTCCATTGACCAAATAAACAAAAAGTCAGATTATTAAATTACAACTCAAGTTGGCTAGATATACTGGGAAGAAAATAACTTAATCGTTAATTAGTAAGAGTAATTCTGAAACTCAACAAACAATAGGCTTTCCTGAGACACAGAAAATTTTAAGTATATACAGAAATTCTCAGCCCTCAAACTATTGCTAAGTAAGAAAAAAAAATGTGTTTAAAACTACTGTAGAAAAGGGACAAGAAAGCAGCTGTATTAAAGCACAGCAAATAGATGGTCTGACTAGAAGTGTCCAAATATTCATAATGTGAAACAAAAAAAAATAATAAAAAAAAAACAGTCAAAACCAGGCATGACGGCACACAGCTGTAATCCCAACACTTAGGAATCTGAGGCAGGAATTTGAGTTGGGCCTGGGTTACATTGTGAGTTTCAAGTCTGCCTGAGACTCCACCTTAAAAAAAACAATCAAAAGAACCCAACTAAACAAAAATGTAAGTAAAGCAACTGTATAGAAGACAAGCTGAAGTTGTCAAATGAAAACAACAAACATTAAAACATCACAAATGTTTTAATGCTATGAGGAGGACAAGGACAATCCAATACAAAGACTGGTCTTCCTAAAGTACAGAATTCAACCAAAGAAAAAGAAGCAGCAATTAAATATATAATAAAAATGTTCCTATGTACTTTATAGATAGAACAAGAATGCTAATAATATATAACAATTACAACACAAATCCTGGCCAAGTTGATGAACTGCTAAATAAAGAAAAAAGTGTGTGCATCTATGAAAAATAATAAAAGATTTTGGGCTGGAGAGATGGCTCAGTGGTTAAGAACACTGACTGTTCTTGTAGAAGTCCTGGTTTGAATCCTGTACTTTAGATGGCAGCTAACAACTGTCTGCAACTCCAGTTCCAGGGGATGCAACAGCCTCTTCTG
>NW_008331125.1:4914489-4914852 GCF_000622305.1 Nannospalax galili | reverse complement strand
AAAAAGGAAAAAAGAAAAGATTTAGATTAATGGAAAGATATACCATGTTTATGGACTGGGTCACTCAATATTATTAAGATATCAATTATTAAGCCAGAAATAGTGGTGCACACCTGCAAGTCCAGCATTCAGGAGCCTGAGACACGAGGATGGAGATCCAACATCAACTACCCTCATATCAATCAGAACAATGACCAAAATCCCATATAAGCATATCCCATATTACCTAGCAGTCTTACTCCTAGTATTAACTGACACAACATGACTACTTATATTCACACATATAAACCTAACTATAAATGCTTATAGTGACTTCATAATCAGCCCAAATTAGAAGATGATCTTCTTTGGGTATAATCTTTT
>NW_008331125.1:4909245-4914412 GCF_000622305.1 Nannospalax galili | reverse complement strand
AGCTGGCCTGGAACTCACTCTGTAGACCAGGCTGGCCTCGAACTCACAGATCTCTGCATGCCTCTGCCTCCTGAGTGCTGGGACTAAAGGTGTGCACTACCACACCCAGCTGGGTATATCTCATGCCATGAATTTTGTTCTATCCTAAGCCTAGTGTTCACTAGCCTTCCCTGAGAGGCCTATTTGCAGGTCTTCTCTGTAGGCAGTCTGGTTAAGGTGGCCATCCACCCACATTTTGGGAAGTGTTACAGTATGATTTTGATTTGGAGGAGGTTTCTGAGGGGAAGATGCTGTTTGTTTTTAGGATGATGCTAAACAAGTGAATCTTTAAGTGAACGTTTGAGGTAAATGAAGTGAAGCATTTCTTCTATTATAACAGTCAATATGGAAGGTCCTAAAGTGGTAGGCTGGCCTGGCCTGAGGCAATACTAGTCATATCTCTTCTTAGCTATATATTAATAATTAATAATTAACACATACCTTTGCTGAAGGGGAATACCTCAGTACAAGGATAGTGAGTTCACCCATTCATCAAAGCTTATCATTTAGGTTTGTTTGTTTTAAGACAGGGTCTACCTGTAGCGCCAACTGACCTGGAACTGGCTATGTAGATCAGGTTGACCTTGATCTCACAGAGATTCATCTGCCTCTGCCTCCCAAGTGCTAGGATTAAAGGTGTGTGCCACCATGCCCAGCTTTATAGGTTTATTTTTAAGCCCACTGCTTAGCACGTGTCTGTTGCTTATCTATGCTGCTTAGAGAGCTTCTATGGAGAATTTATAACATTAGAAACATTTTTTTCTGTACAAAGGAGATGACAGTTTAACCCGTGACATAAAAGAGTATTCAGTTTAATCAAAGATCGGGTTACACTAATATGTAATCCTACGCCCTAGACAGTGGGTCAGTTTTGGGGGGCTGTCATCTGATATGATCAAGATAGATCCATGCCACACTAATTGTTAAATATTGTGATTTCAGGGTTACTGAGATGCTTGGTAGGTCAAGTGCTTACTGCACAAGTATGAGGACCTGGGTTTGGATCCCCAGTATGACTGTAAAAGACTGGAGATGGAGGCACATGCCTGTAGTCCTACCACTAGGGAGACAGAAACAGGTAGATCTCTGGAGTTCACTGGCTAGCCAGCCTAGCTGAATCAGCAAGCTCCAAGTTCAGTATGAAACCCTGTCTCAAAACATAAGGCAGAGAGTGATTGAGGAAGATGCCTGATGTCAACCTCTGGCCTCTATCTGCATGCATATGTGCACACACCCATGTACACGCCCACACAAAAACAACATATTTTGGGTTCACTCCTGCATGCATGAACTTCTGTGTTTCATAATCATTATAGCACACTTCATTTGTGGATATTCTCTGCCTCTTCTCAAATTCTGTAAGTTTTTATGGGGCAGGATAGAAAAGGTATCTTTTCCAAATTTATATACTGTACAGAACTAAGCTGGGGACAGTGAACTGAGAAATTAATAGTCACGCTATTCATCAGTCAATAAAAGAAACGCTCAAAGCTGATAACTGCTTTACTGCATATGCTAGCATGAGGTCCAATTTCCTCGTCTTCAAATTTGAGTTGGAAGTTGAAACAAGCCATATTTGCTTGTAAATAACCCACAGCAAGGCCAACTTTCAACTTTCTGTTGATTAATTACATTATATTTGTGGCCTTGCCCTTTACTAAGTAGTACTTGATCTTCTCAAAAGATTTTCTTTAATGAGATTTGAGTCTCAAAACCTTGAAGAATGTGTTTTCATTAATGCTAGCTGTCCTTTTTTAACTTTGGGAATAAGATTAGTTGCATTTTATTCTTTTGAGTTATTATTTACCAAATCCTGATAGCTGGAAGGAAGACAGTTTAGTGCACGTGCATACACCAAGGACACAGATCAGAGACTATAAAACTGTAACCCAAATAATACACACAAAGACCAACAAACCCTGACACCCTTTGGGCAGCATTTCCAAGTCTAGTTCCAACTCTGAGGTTTACTTCCTAAAAATATGGAAGTTCCACCCTTTTGCTGATACATAAGCAGCAACGGACTCTTTGCTATTGTTAATATGAATTCCCCATAAATTTCATGTGGTTTTAATTCTGGGCAGTAAACAGAGAAAGCACAGTCAAGTCTACTGAATTCACAGTCAAAATGTACCATTTTGATGCTTTCTCACTCTGTTTACTCCTTATCATTAACTTGGATAAGTATAAATTTACACTATATATTTTAAAAGTTCAAATGAACTACATGTTATGAAAAGTCTGACATTAATCAATCACAAAGTCTCCAGAGAAGCTATGGCCTTACAGTATCTATATAGAATAGTTTACTGGGGAGACATTTATCACCTCAAAATTTCTCAAGTGCCTGATATCCTTGTTGATAAAGGTGGAGGGTAGAAAGTCTGATCTTTTGTCATTTGGAACTTCTAATAGAGTTTATCTCAGATTATAAATTATATAAAAATATAGTCCTGGGCTGGAGAGATGGCTCAGTGGTTAAGAGCACTGGCTGCTTTTACAGAGGACCTGGGTTCAGTTCCCAGCACCTCCACAGGTGGCTAACAACCATCCAAAACTCCAGCTCCAGGGGATCCAATACCCTCTTCCAACCTCCATAGGCACTGAATGGCACAGGTACACTTACATACATGCAGGCAATACACTCACACACATAAAATAATAAATAAAATATTTTTAAAACAAATAAAACAAAAATCAAAAATATAGTCCTACCACCAAATCACATCATTTAATTGACAAAGAATCCCTTTCTCTTTCATATTTTCCTAACAAGAACAATAGTTATTGAATTTCTTTCAGTGTGTAATTGAAGTATAAAATTTGTGATTCCTCTAAATAAAATGTAGGAACACAGTCCTGAACAGTGCTTATATAGGTGTGTGATCTTATAGCTTTCATCTAAACATCAATTGTAGGGTTCTAAGATAGCTGAGCTATGGGGTTAAGAGTGATACCAATCTCTAGAATCTCCTCCATGCTAAATCTCTGAAGTCAGATCTACTCAAAAGATTCCTGAGGAGGGGAGGAGTTTCTGTCCCCAGATAGCCATCTTGCTGATTAAAGGTATCTTCTTATCTGTCCCCAGATAACTAATCTTGCTGATTAATCTAGAAGATTAACCAATCTTTTCAGCCTGTAGCTGTATGCTAAGGTCAGAGACCTCCCACTTCCTTACCTCAAGGTTTCTATACTAATTTATCTATGCCTATCCTAGCAATTAAACATAAAGCCTCTTGCTTGCTGAATAAGTGTTGATCTACTGAGCTATATTCTCAGCCTTCCAGAATTCTTACCTTCCTGATTTCAACCCTGTTGACTGAACTCTCCTTCCTCCCTCCAGCCCTAGCCTTAGTTTTCAGAACATGACGTTCTTCTGTCTGTCTTCTGTCCTGTCTCTCCTGGGCTCTTCAGCTGCCTCTTTTCTTCATATTTCTGAACTGGGAGATGGATGGGGGAGATAGGCCACCTCCAATTGTTGGTGTTTTCTTTTCCTTGTATTTAATCCATTTATTTGTTTATTTTATTTTGATTTTTGAGGCTGAGTCTCACTCTGTAGCCAACACTGACCTAGACCTTGTGTTTGTCCTCCTTCCTCAGCCTCCCCAGCACTGGGGATGACCATGTGAGCCACCACACAAGCTCACCATACTCACTTCTACTACTACCATAATGACTCCCAAAGTGATGCTATAAACACCAACCTTTCACTCACGCCAGAGTTCGTTATCTCCACCTGCCAACCACATTATAACTCAGCCATTCCTCTGCCTCTGGAAACTCAACCATCCCAACAGAAACCCATCTTGCCAGCTGTGTCTTTGGCAGTGGCCTTTCTCCACCATCACAGGTTTTACTGCCTTAATTTTTCTTTTGATCCATCTTCATGTTCTTCCTCCTCCAACCTGAGCGCTGTAGCACAGTCCTCTGACTCAGACGAAAGCTCTTAGTCCTCAGTGCTAACAACTGGAAACTCACTAAGCTCACTTCACACCTTTATTCCTACTGCTGAGCCTGCCTTGAATGTTACAGCCTTTGAGGACAGACTTAGGGTAATCTTATAGCTTGAAAAAAAAATCATCCTAACTGAATACCTCTATTATTCTCCCTTCCCCCTTTTCAGGAGCCTCCAATGACTCCCTGTAATACATTGCATCAAGCACCGAGTTTTCAGCTCCATTATACATCCATTCACACTTCCCATCACTCACCACTACTCTCCAGTGTTAAAAATTTATTTTTCGTTCAGGAAGCTTATTCCTCATCACTCCCTTCTCCCCTTCTGACCCCCAAAAATCCTCACCTGTTTTTGTGATACTGATTAAAGCTCTCTTATCTGTTCCCAGATAAGTAGTCTTGCTGATTAAAGACATCTTTTCTGTGCAGCTGTATAAGGTCAGAGACCTCCCTCTTCTTAAGGCCAAAGGTTTCTGAATTCTTTTAAAAATTGTGTCCGTTTATTTTATTCATTTTCATTCATTCCTATCCTGGAGAATAAACCCAAACTGTTTGTTTTTAATGACTATTCTATTTTTTCATGTTGATAGAAATGGGGCTTTGGGGGGACCTCAGAGAGTACTTGTTAAAAAACCACATTAAGATTTATAAAGAGGAGACTTGTCAGCTAAAACTAGACAGATTGAGGCTAGGAAATGAAGGTCCCAGAGGGCAAGTTCACAGTCTTTTCTCGGAGAAACTTAGCTCTCAGGTAACAACACTAAAGCAATCACGAAATTACAGAAATGTACCAACAAGTCAAATAAAATACTAAGGCCTCCCTCATGACCTCTGTGTATGAGAGCTGTAAGAACAATCACTTCCTATGGTGGGAACACTGCCACTGTTGCCCCAGATGAAAGCAGTTCCTCCGCTTTCATAAATGATCCAAGAGGTTCAAAGGCAAGGCAGCAACAAGAACCAGACCAGCCAAGCAACATTCCGACCAGAGGTCAAAACATCTTTTCCTAGTAGCCTAAAACAACCTTTGCCCACCTGGTATCCTGGTGAGGGCTTTTACGATTAAGAAACTAAGTATGCAAACAGACATAACTGCAGGAACCAGAACAAGGGTAAGGAAACAGTGAGGTAAAGGAAAAGAAATAACCTGAAGGAGAAGAATAGTAGGCAA
>NW_008331125.1:4890141-4907758 GCF_000622305.1 Nannospalax galili | reverse complement strand
TCAAATCTGTAATCATTATGCCATATAATCTGAATTACTGTAATATTTTGCATATTGTTAAAACTGTAACTTTAATTGTAAAAAAAAATTTTTAATTAAAAAAAATTAATTATCTTCATAAATCGACAATATGGAAATTGAAAAAAAAAAAAAAACAGTTGTGGCTGTATTCGGTCACAGAAGTATCCAGACCAAAAAAAAAAAAAAGAAACTATATTGACGCAAGTTGAGCCAGGAGAAATTCACAAGGAAGAAGCATAACCACAAAGGGCACCCTGGTCTTGCTCAAAAATGGAGGCGGTGTTAACAGATCCTGTGAGGAGACTGGCAGGGAGTACCCTGAAGAAGGGCATTGACTAGCAAATGACAGGCAGAGCAGCCAGATACATCTCCTGAAATTGACTACTGTCTGTTTCCTAAGGCAAGGGCATACAGCGAGTTGCTACACAAGTTATCCAAGAGAAAAACAATAGCAACCATTTAATGAAGGCTCTGGGTCAGGTAATATGTGCCAGGTGTTCTAGTCATGTCAGTTCACTCCAACCTTCACATCAATAAAAGAGGCACTGTTGAGGATAAAAAGACTGAGGAACAGGGAAGTTAAGACACTTGCTCGGGATCACACAGGTTATTAAACTACAGAGCAAATGTTCAGATGGTGCAGGTCTCTGATCTCTGCTCACCCACTACCTAGGCATTCATCCCAGTGTACAGGGTAGTAAGAGGAACAACATGGAAAAACAGGCTTGGTCAACATTTACTAACACCAAGATAGACCTCATAATGAAGATTCGAAGGGAGGCTGGACAACCAGTTCATACCCACTAGGACAGCTAATTAAAAAAAGAAGCAGATTAAAAAAAGCAGATAACAACAAGTATTGGTGAGGATGTGGAGAAAGTGTAACATTCATAGTTGCTGGTCATGTAAGATGATGCAGCCACTATGGAAACAGTTTGGCAAGTTCTTCAGAAAGTTAAATATAGAATCCCCATAAGACCCAGCAATTCTATTCCTACGTATATATCCAACACAATTAAAACATAGGTGTGCTGGATAGCTTTAGTGTCAACTTGACACACCTGGGTTGAGGGAGCCTCAATCGGGGAATTGCCTCTATTGGACTGGCCTGTGGCCATGTCTGAAGGGCATCTTCTTGATGAGTGATGTGGGAGGGCCCAGCTCACTGTGGGTGGTGCCACCCCTGGGCAGGTGGGCCTGTGTTGCATAAGAAAGCAGGCTGAGCAGGAGCAGAGGGAGCATGCCTGTAAGCAGCATTCCTCCATGGCCTGTGCTCCAGCTCCTGCCTCTGGGTTCCTGCCCTGAGTTCCTACCTTGGGCTCCCTTATGAACTGCGACCTGGGAGATGTAAGACAAATAAACCATTTCCTCCCCAAGTTGGTACTGGTCAGAGTGTTTTGTCACAGCAATAAAGAATAAACTAAGACAATAGGTCTGTGAAAAAAAACAACAAAACTTCTATATGAATATTCACAGCATCATTACTTATTAATAGTCAAAAAGCAAAAACAATCCAAATGTCCATCGACTGAGCCAAAAATATAGTATGTCTATACAGTGAAATATTACTCAGTAATAAAAAGGACTAAGGTACTGATTCATAAGGTAACATAGATGGACTGAAATGAGTCATGGGTCTACAACACAAGTTTTCCCCTAACCTCTACATATGCACATGCTACTCCCTCTCCCCCACACAAAATAAATAAACATTTGTTTTTAAAAGAAAATGTTCTAAGTTAATGGTGATGATGGCTATAAAACTCTGAACATAATAAAATTCAGTGAACTGCATGCACACTCTAAATGTGTTGACTGCATGATATGTAAATTATGTCCTAGTTAATGCTTTTTAAAAGACTTGTTTTTAGTTAATGCTTTTTAAAAGACTTGTTTTTAATTACGTGTCTGTGTGTGGGCCATATGCACAGTAGTGCAGGTGCCTATGAAGGTCAGAAGAGAGCACTGGATCCTGGGCAGCTGGAGTTGCAGCCATTGTGAATGTCTGGGGTGAGTGCTTGGATCCAGACTAGGTCCTCTGGAAAGGTCACTACTTACTCGTAAGCACCAAGCCACCTCTTCGGCCCCCAATTAATGCAATTTTTTAAAAAAATGAACAAAGTTGGCCAGGTAACATGAGACCATAATCCCAGCTACTTGGGAGGTTAAAGCAAGAGGATCTCAAGGTCCAGGCCAATAAACATATTTTGTCTCAAAATAAAATTATATAAAAATAGATCAATTGGGGCTAGAGAGATGGTTCAGCAGTTAAGAACACTGGCTGTTCTTGCAGAAGACTCAGGTTCAAATCCCAGCACCCACATGGCAGCTAACAACTGTCCCAGGGAATCCGACTCCCTCTTCTGACCTCCATGGGCATTGCACAAACATGGGTGCACTTACATACATGCAGGCACTCATACACATAAAATAAAAATAATAAATAAAATATTAAAAAATAAATAAATAATAAAAATAGATCAATCAATAAATAAGGGCTGGGTATATAGCTCAGTGGTAGAGTGCTTATCTAGCACGTGTGAGGCCATGAGTTCAATCACCAATACTGGGCAAGAGAAAAGTGGACAAGACACTTAGAGTTCAGAGTCAAGTACACAGTTACCACAGAAACAGTAGGTTTTCTGTAATACAGTAAAAGTAAGACCAAGATGTTTGAGCAGCAAAACACATTTTTTTTTTTTTTTTTTTTTTTTTTGAGGCAGGGAGAGAGGTAAGTAGGAGCTAGGCTGTCTAAAAAGACATTATCTTGACACACAAAATACAGCTTGGATATATCTAATGGAATGTTAATTCAATCTAGCCCAGCAACCTCTGATTGCTTACTATTAATCAGACTGTCCTTTAAACATGAGATGGCTGTGATTTGCCTTATTACTAATATCCCTATCCAACCATGTAGGGAAGTCTCAAAATAAAAGCAAATCCAAGGTCAGGACAAAATCTCAAAGTCAAATTATCCATCTTGGAAGACTGAAGGTCAATACAGAGTTGATGGTTGTGTGAATGGGCCTGCCCATCCTATTCACTGGTAATAAAGAAAGCCAGTCTGCTAAGGATGAGGTGCCACCCTTAAGTAAATGGCAAATAACTTAAATTTTATAAGGTACACAAGATTTAGTAGGGTGTGATGATTCTGTTGGGATGAGAGAAAGTGAAATAAAACTGAAAAACGGGTTCCTTCCAAGTCTTCAAAACATAATTGGTGAAGTACTCACCAGGGTTCTCCAGGCCTGACTAGAAGAGCATGTGGAGGTCTTTAAGAGCAGAATCACAACCTGGTGAGATGGCTCAGCAGCTGAGGGTGCTTGCTGTGAAGGCCTGACAACCTGAGGTCAACCCCTGGGACCCACATAGTGGAAGGAGAGAACCAATTCCTGAAATGTCCTCTGACCTCCACACATGCACATGCTACCCTCTCTCCCCCATACTAAATAAACTTCCAAGACCCCACACACTAAAAAAATAATTTTTTAAAGCACTTGGCTGTTATTTGACTGAACAACCTTCTCATCTAGACCTGGATATCCTGAGTAGAATTAGTCACTTGCACAATCACTTCACTCAACCTTGGCTTTGTTTATGTGCCCAATTTCAAATGCATGACTTGGAATGTAGGTTTATGAACCAGTTTCCTGGGCATGACCGGCCTTCCATTAGCTCACCAAACTGTAAGAACATACCCCTTTGCCACAGATACCCTAAATGATTTATGTCTGTAAGAAAGTCTTCCAAGAGCTGGAAACAACACAGAGACACAAATTCTATGAAAGTGAGGAAATTCACCTGCAAGACCCAGATGTGCTGTGCAATCATTCTGAATGGTAAAAGAAAGGTACAGAGCTGGATATTCCCTTGTTTCCCACCCATGTGTGTCTCCTGAAACCCCAACCCCATGGAAAACATCACGTGGACTATACTGTAGCTAAGAGACTCCCCCAGATCATGTGAGCTGATAGCCTTAAATCCAAAGCTCATATGGAATTTTAAGTGGTGGTCTTTAAACACATGCTAGCAAGCTATATTACAAACTGCAAGTTAAGATTATTATATTACATAATGACTTCCACTAATAAATGTGATTTCTAACTGGATTAGTAAATTTCTGACACATTTTCCTTCTAAATAACCCACATGAAAATATTCGTCATTTTTTAAATGCTTCTGTTTCCTCCCTCCTATATGAGAACAGAAAACTATGGGTGGGTGGGGAGAATAGCAGGATAAAAAATATATATTAGGATCTTATAGCTGGGAAAGAATTTAGGAATCATACAAATATACACCTAAATTCAGATAAATAGGCAGATGTGTATTCATTTTTCCTTTAGTAAAATCAGAAACACCTCAGTGAAGTCTTCTGTATTTGCTTAACCAAATTTTTGAAAAGAAGGAATTTTAAAACAGTTACCATATTATAAATATATGCAATGAGTATTTTAAAGATAATTAAATTAAATTAGAATAGTTTAAGTGTTGGGTTTACTAAAGCAGTGATGGAACAGTGGAGTTAGACAGTCGTTATCTCCTCTCCACAAAGCAAAACACATCTTGGGCAGACTCAAGGCATGTCCTGGAGTGCTGGGAGCACCAAGTCTTGCAAGACCAAAACCCAAGTATCAGCTCTGCCAGCATGCTCAATGATCTGAGATCTCGGCAACCTGTATCTTTCTATATCCTGTCTACAAAATGGGGATAATATATGTCCTTCAAAAGGGCTTTGAAGGATTAACTGCATGGTTCAACTTAAATATACATAATCTAAAGACTTTACCTTAATAGTCTAGAATCAAATACTTAAGATGACTCCTTAAGGGCAGGGAATAAATGTTTATTCACCTGTATCCTAACACAACCCATACTGCCCAAAGCCAATTCTAGAAAAATAGATCAATTTACAACATAATGGTAATTTGAAAAAGGACAGCACTAGTCATGTGAGCAGGGAGCTCTTGGAAAAACACATACCGACAATGACATGGCATGTTCTATTCCAGCTGTGATACTTTAAACATTTAACTAACCAGTATAAGCAGAAATTTGGCACATGTTTTATACATAAATACTTAAATTACTAGGGAAAATATCAGTTATGTACTTTTAAAGTGTCAGGACTGACAGGTAACTGATTAGAAAAAAAAAAGATGGAATCCTTATCTCATGGTTTTTGTTTGTTTACATTTTATTTTATTTATTTTTATTTTATATGTATGAATGTATTGCCTGCACCTGTGTCGTGCAATGTCTTTGAAGGCCAAAAGAGGGTTTCAGATAACCTGGAACTGGAGTTACAGCCGGTTGTTAGCCGTCATGTGGGTGTTGCAGTGGAACCCCAGGTCTTCTGAAAGAGTAGCCAGTGCTCTTAACTGCTGAGCCATCCTCCAGCCCCTGTTTGTTTTTGAGATTTGGTTTCATGTAGCCCAGGCTGGCTTTGAACTAAATAGGTAGTGGAGGATGACCTTGAACTCCTAATCTTCCCTTTACTTCCCAAGTGCTGGGATCACAATCATGCACCACCATGCCCAGCCCCATATCCCAGAGCAAAATAAATTTCAGGTGGATTAAAAATCTAGATGTTAAAAACATAAAATTTATAAAATACCTGGTACTGGTGGAAAGCCAAGAGATGGGAGGGAGGGATCTAGGATCTTTTGGTATTGAAACTGGAACTTCCTATAGTCTATAGTTACTTCAAAATAAAGAGCTAAAAAAGTATTTGGTGAAACCTTAGATCATTATTTTATAATACTGGAAGGAGGAAGTCATAGATTTAAAAATTAAGAAGACCATGTAAACGTAAAGATTTGTGTGTATCTAAAGCCTAAGAATAAAAAGTTAATAGATAAATCAAACCCAAAGAAGACTACACACAGCTTATATCCCTTATACCCCACATCCTCTACTATATGAAGACTACTCACGAATTAAAAAGAACAAAAGCAGTGGCAACTCACCGGAGAAACAGATTAAAAGATAGGAACGACTGACAGAAAAGGAAATACAGAGGACTGTAATACTGTGTACAGTATTGTATCTGCATGGCAGGAACACATTTAAATGCAGTTATCATTTCTATATCTCAGATTGGTCAAGTCCGTAAGTCTGATAACACATTTTGTTGGTCCATATGTGGAAGAACAGGCATGCCAATGAACTGCTGGTGGGAATGTGAATTAGTATAACCTGTGGGAGAGACTTGGCAAAGCCTACCACAACACAAATGTTCTATGTGTGTACTTACATTTGTGTGAAGGGTACATGCACAAGATTATTTTTTCTGTGATAATCTTTTAGTAAAAAATAAAATAGAAACAATTCAAATGACCATCAATATGAGACATTAATAAACTGACACACTATGATATATGCCATTAAAAAGGAATGGAGTTATTAAAAGAAAGAAATGAAGCCGTTTTATCTATGTTGCCATGAAATAATCACTAAATACACATTGTACAGCAGGAACAGAATAACAACTGTATGTACACAGAATTTCTCTGGAGAGAGTAAGAAGTGACTGATGGCATCTGTAACTATTTGAATAAAGTTAAAAATTAAAATCATAATATATACTTATTAATGACTTCTAAATTTTATGGCCATACATAGAGGGGAGTGAATTAAGCAGTAATTATCACAATTACATATTTCCTAGGCACTTGGTACAGGGCTTGAAGCTACAGCATTCTAAAAAATGCTAATTCACTACCAGAGAGGAAAACACCAGCACAAGTCACTTATCACCAGACAGCCTGGATTTTAAAAATCTGGCACAGCTGGTGGTGGGAACACATGCCTGTGATTCTAGTACTTGGAAGGTGGTAGCAGGCGCCTCAGATATTCAAAATCATCTTTGGCTACACTGCAAGTCTGAGGCTAGCCCAAAGCTACATGAACCTGTATCTCAAAACACAAAACTAAGCAAAAGAAAAAGAATTGATATAGACCTTAATATACTAAACATGAGCTGATGGAAATCAGATATTTATCCTTGTAGCTTACTCTCTTCCTCAGTATACAACCCATAACCCAGCTTAGACTCTGTCTCAAAAAAAGTCCCATGCATCTCAGATTGGCCTTGAACTTGCTATCCAATGGAGGATGTCTCTGAGCTCATTCTTGTGTGCTGCCACACCCAGTCTATGGGATCCTAGGGGTTGAACCCAGGGCCTCATGTATGCTAGGCAAATACTCGGAGCTACATCCCCAGCCCCCAGCCTAGACTCTCAAAGTCATCACCCAAAAGTCTATGAATGAATAGATTAACTGAAAGGATGAAGCAGATGGATGCATAGAATGGATAAATGGTCTAAGAGCTCCCATAGGCTTCTCTCCAGTCCTTGGCATGTGGGTCCCAAGGATAATGGTTTGAAAGAGTGGAAGTTGACCGGTTGTGATCTACCTCTGCTCTCATTTCTTTCTGATATTGGAAAAATCTAGTATCCTTGTGCTAAAATACACATGTTTAAGAATCATGATCATAAAAAACTAGAGCTGTGGTCCACTGCCATGAACAGGAGCTGTGATCGTCTCTACCTTACACCGTCAGCCGGAACTGTTCTCGCCCCAGGAGCTGAAGCAGTGGTCCCTCTTGCAAGCTAGATTTGTGATCTCCTCCCAGGAGCTGGAGCTGTGGTCCTGTCTTGGGAGTTGGAGCCATCCACCCACCCACCAAGAGCCAGGGTTGTGGTTCCTGCCTGTGAAGTGGAGCTCTGGTTCCCTCACATGTTACCTTAAATTTTTGACCCTGCTGTGACTCACGATTCCACATGTCTTTGCCGGTAGGCAGGTGGTAGAGCAGAGTAGAGCGTGGAGGACTTGCTGGTGTTGGGCAGCAGGTTCAGTCTTCTCTGACTACATTTCCCACAGCCCCATCCCTGAGGTCCCAGGTTGTACATGGCAGAGGCTTTGTCTCATATTGGGGACAGGGGAGGCCTTGTTATCTGCAGATTCTCATCTTGGGAGGACTGACTCTCTGGAATGGACCTCCCACCTCCCCTAAGCCCCAGGCTGTGGTTCACACTCCACACGTGGTCTTGGGTGTCCAGGCCTTGATGTTGGACCTCTCCCATTACCAGGCACCAAGAGGTTTTCCATTATTTTTCCATTATTCTTCTACAGCCCCAGCATGCCTTCACTTATGCCCTAATTGAGCTTTTAGAGACAAAAATTACTGCCTCTAAAAGAAGGAAGGAAAGAAGGAAGGAAGGGAGGGAGGTAGGGAAGGAGGGAGGGAGGGGTTCTGTAATAACGAAATTGATATAATTCTCAAACTAAAAATATTTGTATTTTACAATGTATTCAAAATTCTATGTCTACTCTAATTGTTGAATATTGTTTACTGACAAAACTGTACCACCAAGATTCAATAACAATGTGAAATTTGTTACTGTTCCTACATGAGTTTGCCAGTCACCCTTTCCAAATTCTCCACCTTTACAAAGTCTTTCAATGTAATTATGTTACTTCTTAAAGAAAGCAATGTTTATAAAATATTTTTAAATTTAAAAACTCTAGCACTTTCATTAAGTTTACAGGCCTTAAAATAGAGGTTAGTTTGGTTTGTCTTGGTGGGCTTGTGTAATTACATGAGCCCTTAAAAACAGAGTACTGTCCGTACTAGAAGGAGGAGAAGGCAAGGGAGCAAGCCATTACTGCCTTGGAGATTTGGGGCCCACATGCAAGGACTGGAGAGAGCCTATGGGAGCTGTGGGTGGCCTGTGCTTGGCAGCCCACTAAGAAGCACAAACCTTTACCTGGCAACCACACAGAAATGAATTCTGACCACAACCTGAACAACCTTGGAAATGCTTTCTTCCCAGAGTTTCCCTTTAAGAGCCCAATCAGGGAGGGGAGAGAAAGACAGCTCAGCAAGCAAAGGCACTTGCTTGCTGTTAAATGCGAGCGCGCACACACACACACACACACACACACACACACACACACAGCGGCACATGCACACAAACACGCACAGTGAATAAATGTTTAAAAATTATTTTAAATAAAAAATTAAAAGAGCCCAATCAGCCAAAACCTTATTTTGGGCCTTGTGAACAGCAGAGAAATCAACCACGCTAGACAGGACTTCTGACCTATCAACAACTTTGCTGCTGTTTTAATTCACTAAATTTGTGGATCAATAAAAAACAAATACACTATATTTCTGTTTAGCTTAAGAGCCATTCTTTTAGAATGTTCTGTGTGCTTGGCCCTGTGATAAGTGTTTGGGATGGAAAATTGGATCCGTGTTCTCAAGAAACTCACAAGCACAAAAACCAACTGAATTCTATGCTGGAGGTCATCACAACACATTACAGCAGTTCAGAGAGGAGAAGTCTAACTGGAGTGAGATCCTCAGGCTCTTGACTTTTTCATATTCCTAGCCCCTTCCCCTTCTGCTATACACTCTCCCAATGACCTGAACCACTAATCCATCACGGAAACTGCAAGCCATTCTAAACTCCATTGATTCCTGACTCACTGTGGCTCGTACTACCTTTTTAATAATGTGAATGAGTGTTTTACTTGCATATATATAAGTATACCACACCACACGTATGCAGTATCCATGGAGGTCAGAAGAAGACATTGCCCTGGAACTGGAGTTATGGATGGTTGTTAGCAGTTCCTGACTGCTACTTTCTGGCCCTTATCTCTCACCTGGATTCCTGCCATAATCTCTCACCCAGTCTTCCCAACTTGGCAGCAACCCATTTTTCTCAATGTCACCAGAGTCATCTTGTTAAGGATGAAGTTGATCATGCTGTGTTCCAAAGATTGCATATAGTAAAAAAAGTCAACAGAAACTGTTTGGAGTCTAATCTCAGAGCCTAGAAAGAATCTGCAACATGGCTGATTGTCAAGGCATTTGCTAAATGAATAACATCAGCCCCATCTGGCTCTCTAGCCGCATCGCTTTTCTTGTCACATGCTGCTTCACTATGCTGCGTCTGTCCTGTCTTGGTCCCAAATGGATCTACCTCTTCTTTCTACACTTCAATTTCCCCTCCTGACTAAAAACCCTTGTCCATGTGGCTAGTCAAATTCCTATCAGGCTTTGGGTTTCCCTTTTAGCTGAACTATTCAGTAGACTATTTGGTATCCCTGATAGAGACCTTCCTTCTAGCATTGCACACAGCAAACTTTCTTGGTTCTCTCAAGAAGATGGTGTACAAATGGTTTATTACTTCTTTGGCACAAGCTAGGTCCAGAGACCAAAGATAACCATTTAGAGATGTTCATAGGAATTTGAAATTGCTGTGAAAGTATGAAACACTTGCTCAACAAGGTACAGACTAGTTGAGGTGCTGCATTTGTGAGATGAGTCACCTGTGGTGCAACTTGCATATTCATTATGTATAATAGGACCATTTATTGATCCAGGATAGAGCAAAGACAAACAAAAACTCCAAACAAAAACCACCACAGATTAAACACCACTCTAATGACCTCAGCTGTATTCACATTTTTCCCCTTTCAGGAATGTTGTTTCCTGCTTGGTACATACAGAAATCCAATAAATGTCAGTGAGTGAATGAATAAAGATGTGAATATTAGTCAGATGTGGTGGAACACACCTTTAATTCCAGCACTTGGGAGGTAGAGGCGGGTGGATCTCTATGAGATCTTAGCCAGTCTGGTTTACATAGTAAGTTCCAGGCCAGCTGGTGCTACAGGGAGATCCTGTCTCAAAACAAAAAACCAACAAAACCCCCCAAAAGTTGTGATTACTAAGAAAGCTTTAGGGCAGATATGAGATCTCAAGTATTTCTTAATGGATGGTAGGATCTGGAAATTGGTACTTTCCAGTAGTAAAACCAATAAACCTACTGAGACATGCAAATGAACAATGTGCAAAGAAGTTGCAGTGGCAATGTGACCTCTCCAATAGTGAGATACTACAGAGAAACTCAGCATCTAAAAGAGCTCAACCAGACAGTTCTTCAGTGTCCTACCACACTGACATCCTAAGCTTACTTTAGAACAACACCTTGAGCACAAAATCTACAAGGCTTAGCTGTAGGTAAACCAGCTATGAAAAGGATGTCTATGACAGGTGAGCCTGGGGGCAGAGTGAGCAAGTATGGTGTAACTGCAATCATCTCAGGAAGAAATGAGTTTCAATAAGGGCACAGTTGGTGGTGGTGCTGGTGGGGGTGGTGGTGGTGTATGTGTGTATGTATCATGGTGGTGGACACAGTCAAGAAATATCTATGAAGCAATACAGATGCTTCATTCATTCATTAGGCAAGGACAGGAGAACATGACTAAAGCTGCTAGGGTTTGGACATGGTAGGGATACCAGATAAGATAAGGGATACAGAAAGAGGAACAGATTTAAAGAACAGGGGTTTGGGAAATCATGGTGCAGATGTTCAGCAGGTGTTTGGGTGGAAGATCCAGGACGAAGGTTATACAGCTCTTGGAAATTTCCACATCTAGATGGGGATTAAGACCACAGGAATAAGGGCTGGGGAGATGGCTCAGCAGTTAAGAGCACTGACTGCTCTTGCAGAGGACCCAGGTTCGATTCCCAGCATCCACATGGCGGCTACAAACTGAACTGTCCTTGACTCCGGTTCCAGGGGAATCCAAAGACCTCTGCAGCATTGCACGACACGGGTGCACTCACATACATGCAGGCAATACACTCACAAAATAAAAATAATAAATAAAAAATATTTTTAAAATGACCACAGGAATAAGGCTGGGCATGGTGGTGCTCGCCTTTAACTCCAGCACTTAGGCAGCAGAGGCAGGCAGATCTCTGTGAGATCCAGGCTGGCCTGGTCTACACACATACACAAAACAGGAATAGATGAATTAGAAAGACAGGGATCAAAGGATAGACCTTGCAGAATATCACTATTTAAGGGCTAGAGGAAGGACTCTCATAAAGGGGGAAAAGAAAGAGTCAAAAAGATACAAAGGGAACTAAGCTTGTATAGAATCACAGAAACAGAAGTGAGAAAACTTCTGAAGGTGGCAATGAACACAGTTAAATGTGTCAGACAAGGGTCAATATGAAAGAGCAGAATGACTCCACTGATGTCCCTGACTTGGGATGGGGAAAGGCTGCCTCCCAAAACAGAAGCCAGATATAAAGACAGGACAGATGAGTAACAGACAACAGATGGCCTTGGATAGGACTCTCATAACAGACCTAGCTGTAAAGATAGAAGAAAGGAAAGACAAGTAAAATCAACCTTTTGTCATTCTTTTGGTTTGGTGCTTTATTTTGAGACAAGGTTTTTCTGTGGTTTGCAGGCTGGCTGCAAACAATGTATAACCCATGCTAGTTCTGAACTTGCAGCAATCCTCCTGCCTCAGTTTTCTAGGTACTCTTTGTCCACCAGGGAAGGGGTGACCCCCTTCTCCTCTGGGAAGGAAAAAGGAGAAAGGGTATGACATAAATAAATTTGTAGGGCAAGAATCCTTCCCTCAGGCCAAGTCTGAAGTAGGGTCCTTCTGATGAGCATCCACAGCACTTACCACATAGGACAGCCTAACTGACCACAGCTCTAGACTGTAAGCACCAAGAGGCCTGGGCTTGTTTGTCCTGTTCACTCTATGCCCAACACCTGGTATAATCTAGGCCACAATGAAATTTATAGTTGGCTAAATGGAGACAAAAATAATTAAAGGGGGTTTACCAATAAAAGTTTCACCTTTTATAGCAAAGTCGGCAGTAAACTCATTCCTGAGGGTTATAAAACATAGGTAGGTAGTGGAGTGTTTTGTTTTGTTTGATAATAGATCTCATTATGTAGCCTAGGCTGAACTTGAATTCAAGATCCTTCTACCGCAGCTTCCCCCAAGTGCTGAGATTACAGGCTTTATACCACCACGCCTAGCCGGTGGGGGGCTTTGATTTTATATATGTCTATGTATTGAAATGATGCTGACTACACATATGAGAGAAAGTTTGTGACATCTCTCTTTCTTTCCCATAGGGGAAAGAATGCAATCACTGTTAAGGGGAATGGGGAAAGTCCTTCGAGGGTAAGCACAAAGCCATGGCTCTCAATCTTAGTTGTACATGGGAGCCATCTAGAGAAAACAAGGTAACAGTGATACTTGGGTCCTCCTCCAAAATTTCAGAGTGGATTGGCCTAGAGAGTGGGATTCTTCGTTCAGTTTGTTTGGGGGAGACTAGGTAGCCCAGGCTGACCTCACTCTCCCAATTCTCCTACCTCCACTTCTGGAGTGACTGTGATTACAAGTGTGTACCACTATACCCACCTTAGGCAATGGGATGTTCAGAAGTTCACAGATGATGCTGTTATGGGCCCAAGGTAGAGAGTAGTGGAACAAAAGGACTGAATAACGTTAGTAGGGGTTTAGAGAAGACTGGAAAGCATGGGTCGATCAGTTCACTTTTTATACAATTGAAAAAAAAAAAAAACATTCAGTTACTTGGAATCCATTCAGGAGACAACTGTAGGATTAACTTGGAGCTGTTTTGCCACGTGGGTATGGAAGTGAGATAAACGAAGGTGAAACTAGGGGAGAACAAAGGTCGCTGCAGAGGGAATAGAGGTCTAAGGCTGTGGCTTGCCCTTGGAACACTAGGGCTACTTATCTGTTCTTGGCAGCTGTAAGCGCAGAGTCAGGCCATGAACACGTGTGATGGCAGTGCCAGAGGTGACACAGTCACACAGACGAGGAAAGCCAAGACCCTAGAACCTGAAAGGAGCAGCGAGTGTCAGGCTGGAGAGAAGTCTGCCACACGGATGGTAATGAACAGACACAAGGCTGAAAACGGGCAGAGGGAGCAGAAGCCAAGCCAGAGACCGAGATGTCCAAAAAGGAGAGCATTTTCCCATGGAAGTAAGTTTGATACAAATTTGGCTATGGGCAGATGGGGGAAATGTGGCCAGTCCCCAGACATCTTTGAAGATGGAACAGGTTTCTACTCTCACCTGACAGAAGTCAGTCAACGCTGACAACTGAGTCACCTAAATAGATTCCTGAATGCGACCACTTTTTTTTTTATTTAATTTTTTTTTTTAATTAGAAGAAGCATTTCATTACAACAGCATTAACCTATTCAATAACATTTTTCTGAGCTGGGTACATCTCTTTCAAAATTGGCTGTACATTTTTAGGTTTACAGATGAATTATTATGCTTATACAATCTTTTACTCATTATAAACTCTATAAGACATAAAATTAAATGAGGTTTTAACATTTAAAAAAGATCTCCACTTCGTTGTTAAAATACACAGTTTCATACAGAAGAATTCATTTTAAGGCAATTGACATTGAGACGTTTGCGCATGCATTTCTAATCTCTATATATATGACTATTACTGGTCACAGTCGCTTACTTTCTGAGTTCCTTGGCATCTGAGGATGAATATAAACTCATCAGATAGACAGCCTTCCTCTCCCCCTAGAGCCTCCATACTCTGCCATCCACTTTTCACCTTTCCAGAAACAACTTGAAAGTGCCTCACATTTCCCCCCACTGTTTATCTAGATCAACTACAGACAGCTTCACCCAGGCTCTTGCAGAAACTGCAGTTAACTCAAGATTAAAACAAGGGCTGGCCTATGAGAGTGATTATAGTGAATGTCTTTCTTGGGACGTATAGAAAATCATTTTCTTCTTAGTCAGTTTCATACAGGATACTCAAATAACCATGCATTTTCTTTCTGGTCAATTAGGGAGTAAGGTGCAAAGGAGACACCCTACCTATTCCCTTTTTAACCATCTGATGTCTGATCTAGCTCAACAATTTCTATACATTTAAAAAGGCCATCATGAAAGCTCAGAAGAGGTCACCTTATTCAAAAGTCTAAATTCTAGAAATGAACCTGTAACCTGCTTACTCACTCTGCAGTGATATATAAGAAAGAGACATGGGGTATCTCAAATCTCAGCCAAAACATTCCTCAGACCCAGTTTTCTGATGACCAATTCTGGTTCCCAGCTGGCCTAGAACACACTACGTAGACCAGGCTGCTCATGAACTCACAGAGATCTGACTGCTTCTGCCTCCTGAGTACTGGAATGAAAGGCATGTACCACCAATGCCCAGCCCTGCTTGGTTTATTTTTAAGTGTTTCATGTTGATTGGATGTTTGATGATGTTCAGAAATTGTTTTAAATTTCTTAGGAGTGATAACCATATTGCATTTATAAAATATTTTTAAAATATTTTATTTATTATTTTTTTAAAGTCTTTATCTTTTAGAGAAAAAATGAAACACAGATAAAACAAGAATAACCATGAATCTGAGTGATGGGTGTATACAGTTCCTTCTGTCATTCTAATTATACACATTGGAGGAATTTCCATAATATGAGGGTTTTTTTAAGGAAAAAATAAAACTTTCATGTTGAAATTCTTATGATTTTTTTAAAGAGCATGGTTCTTGATATTCATCCAAATTATCATTATTTTTTCTCAATGAAAACTTCACCAGGCATAGTGGTGACACATACCTGTAAGTATAAGACTTGGAAGGTGAAAACAGGTGGAGACACAAGTTTGAAGCCAACTTGGGATACATAGCAAGTTCTGGATCAGCCTGGGCTAGTAGTCTCAAAGCAAAAAGAAAGAAAAAAATTCAATATTTTTTTAAATGACTATATGAGGGTGGGAGATAATTTTCCAAAATGTGAGCAACTGTTATTTATGTTTGGAAGGATTATGGTAGCTAGTTTATGTTAAAAAAATTTTCTGTCTTATTTTTGTTACATAGTTTCTATATTTGTGAAGTCAAATCATTATTATAATCATAACATAATCTGATTTACTGATTACATGGGAGTGTGATTTTTTTCATGTAAATTAATGAAAACCCATGTCATAAATCTGTCTTTTTCTATATTGATTATGAAAAATATTAATGAAAACATGAGCCAAGATACTCACAAAATTACTTATGAGATGGCAGTGAAATGCAGAGTTCTGACCATCCCTGGGTGTGCTAGGGAGGACAAACTTGGAGTGATGGGAAAGCTGCTGAAATCCTAGTCTCATCCTGGCAAGGCAGCCTTATTGCCCAAATGCCAGGCATTTCTGGGAATGTAATACAGGATACCTTACACTATATTCATTTTAAGGTTGGATCTGTCAGTGTCATGCCTGGCTACTAATATATGGCTATATTTTATTCTCTTTTGTGTTTATTTTGAATGGGTACAGAAACAGGAAGAAAATTTCCATCCTTAAATAACAGAAAATAATGTATGTATGTATATGTATTTATGTATGTATGTGTGTATGTGTGTGTATTATGTACTCACATGTGGGGGTGTATGCAGGTGTGCATGTGGGTGTATGGGCAAGTGTGTGTATATGGAGGTCAGGGATCAATGTCATGTATCTTCCTTGATCACTCTCCACTTTAAAACTGTTGCTGAGCCCCTATCCTCAGGCCTCTCTTGGGGTAAGTCTACCGCGCAGCCCCCTGTGCCTTGACTCCCCCAGCCTTGTTCACCCTTCCATCTCCCCTGCTGTTCTCTACTCCTAGCTTGGGCCCTGTGCCATTCCTAGTCTTGGGGCCCCAGACACCTGGGGAGCCAGTGCTGCTTCCTGACCCTGTTCACCCGGACCAGTTTGGTGCCTTCCTTGGGCCCCAGGAGCACTGCCTCCGGACCTGGACCCGCCCTCACCTCTCTCTGCTTCCCCGGACCTGCACCACCGGCTAACTCTTCTGGCCTGCTCCCTTATCCTCAGGTCTCTAGGCTTGGTGCCTTCTTTGGGCACCAGGAGCACTGCTTCTGCGGGACCTGGCCCCGCCCTCACCTCTCCCTGCTTCCCTGACCTGCACCACTGGCTAATTCTCCTAGCCCGCTCTCCTGCCCTCAGGCTTCTCTTGGGGTAAGTCTACCGTGCAGCCCTCCCCGCCTTGAATCCCCCAGCCGTGCTCACCCTTCCATCTCCCGCGCTGTTCTCTACTCCAAGCTTGGGCCCTGTGCCATTCATATTCTTGCGGCCCCAGACACCTGGGGAGCCAGTGCTGCTTCCTGACCCTTTTCACCGGGACGGCTTGGTGCCTTCCTTGGGCCCTAAGAGTACTACCTCCGGACCGGACCCGCCCTCACCTCTCTCTGCTTGCCCCCAGCCGTGCTCCCCCTTCCATCTCCCGCGCTGTTCTCTACTCCAAGCTTGGGCCCTGTGCCATTCATATTCTTGCGGCCCCAGACACCTGGGGAGCCAGTGCTGCTTCCTGACCCTTTTCACCGGGACGGCTTGGTGCCTTCCTTGGGCCCTAAGAGTACTACCTCCGGACCGGACCCGCCCTCACCTCTCTCTGCTTCCCTGTTCCTGCAACACCCGCTAGCCTCTTTCTGGGGCTGACAGCCTCTTTTTGGGGCTCCGAGGCTTACCTTGCCTCTCCCTGATCCTTTGCATCCAATACAACCCAGCTACTCAATCCACTCCCTGGGAAATCTTGGGATTTATTCCCACCCCATCTGCCTTTGCATCCCTGCATGGCACGGCCACGGCCAGGATCTCAGGTCAGTCCAACACCCATGTTCCTGAGGCCAAAATCATTCTTAGAAGATTCCAGACCTAAGGAGAAAGTCTGAAAACTTCTGACCCACATTGGAATTGGGCC
>NW_008331125.1:4846596-4885006 GCF_000622305.1 Nannospalax galili | reverse complement strand
TGTGTATTTGAACAACGAAGTGGAGATCTTTTTTAAATGTTAAAACCTCATTTAATTTTATGTCTTATAGTGTTTATAATGAGTAAAAGATTGTACAAGCGTAATAATTCATCTGTAAACCTAAAAATATACAGCCAATTTTGAAAGCGCTGTACCCTAGCTCAGAAAAATGTTATTGAATAGGTTAATGCTGTTGTAATGAAATGCTTCTTCTAATAAACAAAACAAACAAACAAAAAAAATACTGTTGCTGAGCCTAGAGCTCCTCAATTCTGCAAGGCTAGTTGACTCTGCTCCCAATATCATTCCCTCCACCTCCAAGTGTCATTTTACTTAGAGCAGAGTTAGTTGCCACTCTCTGTCAGACTTTAAAGTCTTTGTTCATAAGCACAACTCAAGGCTGCTGATAACTGCCTTGGGACTTGTCTTCCACTCATGTATTTAACACATTTGACACCTGCTGTGCCAAGCACCCTTCTTGATACTGGAGGTATATGAAGATTTCCTAATGTTCTTGTGGTGAGACACACAAGTAAGCAAAGATAAATTTATACATAATTAAGAGCAATGGAGGCAAAAGTTATGAAGAAATGAATCATCATGGTGATGTGGCAAGGCAACTGAGGGCAGAGGCCACAACAACTGAGGGTAATTAGAAAGATCAAGGACACAGGAAGATATTGGGGCTAAAAGGTCTGGAGGGCAGAGGCTTCAACAGCTGATGGTAATTAGAAAGATCAAGGGCACATTATTGGGGCTAAAAGGTCTAGAGGGAGACAACAGCAAAGCCCTAAGGCAGGAATAAACCCTGTTCAGGGAACAGAAACAGAACACAATGGCTCAGAGATGGGCAAACAGGATCTTTACATGTCGATGAGGAGTCAGGGTTCTAGTCTATGTGTTAGAGGAAACCATCAGAAGCTATTTATTTAAGTAATATATGTATTTTTTTCATTTCTTTAAACAAGGTAAAGACATGTAATTCTAAATTTAGTTTGCTTTCAATTGCTGTGACAAAACACTCTGAACAATACCAACTTGGGGAGGAAAGTATTTGGCTTATATCTCCCAGGTCACAGTTCATCAGGGAGCCCAAAGTAGGAACTCAGGGCAGGAACCTGGAGGCAAGAGCTGAAGCATAGTCTCTGGAGGAACACTGCCTACTGGCTTGCTCCCTGGCCCATGCTCATCTTGCTTTCTTATACAATACAGGACCACCTGCCCAGGGGTAGCACTGCCCACAGTGAGCTAGGCCCTCCCCATCACTCAACAATCAAGAAAGCATCCCACAGATATGGCCACAGGCCAGTTCAATGGAAGCAATTCCCCAACTGAGGCTCCCTCTACCCACATGTGTCAAGTTGACAACTAAAGCTATCCAGCACATATAAGTATTTTTTTTCATTCCTTTAAACACAGTAAAGACATATAATTCAAAATTCACCATCTTCATTGTTTTTAACTATACAAGAGTTCACTGGCACCAAATACTTTCAAACATCAGCACCACCATCTTCAGAACTGTTTTGCAAAACCAAAACTTGCCATAAGCTTTTAAGCACAACAGACACCTGATCTCAACTTGTTTTTAAAAATTAGTTTGGTTGCTTGGTAGAGAATTGATTAGAGGAAGGCAGTAGGATTAGCAGCTCCTTGCAATGGATGGATTCAGGAACAATTTTGTGGAGAGTTAAGATGATTATTGCTAATTTGAATGTGGGCACCAGATAAAGGAAAAACTGAGAATTAGGGATGGCATCTAGGTTTATAGGTCCCCCATGTCTTGCACATAGCAAGAAGATACAAACTTAATGTTTGAAAAATAGAAGCCTTGGCCAGATATAGAGGCTCATGCCTGTAATCCCAGAATTTGGGAAGCAGAGGTAGGAGGATCTTGGGTCAGCCTAAAGTAGAAATCTTCAAAATACACTAGGGATGGAAGGGCTCAGATGGGGATGGAGACAAGGGAGATGGGAGAGAAGAGGTGAGGGGGCCAATCAAAACTATGTATAAATATGTCATAAGGAAGTTTGCTACTCTGCAAGCAAACTCCACCTCCCAAAATGATTGAATGAATGAGTAAATAAGTGATACACACACATACACACACATACACACACACACACACACACACACACACACACACACACACACATGAAATACACCATGATGCAGAACTGACTGTCCTTGACATAGTTAAGGTTGACATAGGTGACTTGTGTCAATGTTACCTGCCTAATCACAACATTAGCATTAAAGTTAATCCTGTATTTACAGCCATTTCCGTTTTATTCGGCAATTTCTGTATACTATTTCATGCCTCTCTGAAAAAAATAGCTTTTAAGCCATCAGTCTATGATGTTATGGGACAGTCCTTACAGATTAGTTATATGCGTAATTCTAATGCTTTTGAGGGTGTCTGGACCCTCTGAAGCCATCTACTGATGAAACTCAAATTTGAGAGACTCCATTCTGCTTGCTGCTAGAGGTGCAGACCTGGTTAACCCTGCCCTGGAGCCTTTGGAGAAATTATTTTGGAGAGTTTACTTCACTGACACCTGCAAAACAGTTATTACTTTATTAATGTTCATAAGTGAGTTACCAGGAACAAATGCTAATTCGCAGAATATATTTTCATCTTTGGTAAAAATGCTGTTGAAAGTATTACCCAAAAGCAAGTCAAGAGGTGCCACTTACTCCTCCATTTATCACAAGTGCAGTACCTAAATTTACCTCCCTTCTATGCTGAGATCATAGTATACTACCATAAACATTTCAAGTCTTGCTTGAAAAAAGTGGAATGTAATTTATATATAATCATATATAAACTATAGTCTTCCTATGTCAATAAGTGTATGAACTAGATCTTCCAACAACCCTTTTTTCTAAACATGAGTAATAAGTAATAAGTAATAGGCTATATGGTCAGAGTATCTGTATTCTAGACCAAGGTCTGCCACTCATCACTCAGAAGACCTTGGCGAACAAAAAAATCACTTCAGTTTCTTGTAGTCATAGACTCTTGGTTTCTAGAATTAAGAGCACATACCAGAACTGGGAATGTAACCCAGCACGTAGAGTGCTTACCTAACATGCACAGAGCCCGGGGTTAGATCCCCAAGACTACAGAAACAAGGTGTGGTGGTACAAGCCAAAGTTCAAGGTCATCCTTGGCTACTCAGAGATTTTGAAGCCAGTCTGGGTCATGGAAAACTCTGCCTCAAAAAATAAAAATAAAAAAGGCACATAATCACACAATAAGATTTGAGGAGCAAAACACATTTGCCAGTTGTGAAGGAGCTAGCCTGATAAAGTAGGGGAAAGCCAACTTGAGGTTTAACAGGTATTTTTAAGGAACGCATAGGAAAGTAGTAGCTAATACCATTAGGCCTCATCTCTACCCAACCTCACAAATGTCACTCCCATGAGACACTCAGACATCACTCAACAGGGACAACCACAGGCCCTAAGGTCAGAGAATGAGGAAAGGAAGAACATGATGAGATGAAGAAAAAACCCCTGGCTTGGGCTGGATGCTTTAATCCTCCAATGGACTGTGATAATAGATTTCCTTCTTTAACACTTGCTGCTGTGGTTCGTGTGAGCTTTAGGACTAAGCATATCACTGTATGGCCTTAGATGCAACTTTCCTACCTGTAAACAGGAAAGCAAATGTTCACTGTAGACAAGGGTGGAGTCAGGTAATTTAGGGGCTATAGAATAACTCAGGATAAAGTCATATTCAGACATAACAAGGAGAAAACAACCCTACGTTGGAAAAGCACCTGGGCTGCACTCCAAAGTACTTGACTCTGCTCCCAGCATGCTAACTAGGTCTGTGGCCTTGGCCACCAAGTGACTGAACCTAGCCGGGCCTCAGGGTTCTCACCTGCAAAGCTGATTGGCCTAAATGACCTCTAAGGATTTTTGAAGCTTAAAATACCCTATCATTTCTTTTAAAACTGATCTATATGCTTATGTCCAGCAAAGACTTTACTTCTTAGCCCCTTGGGTAAGACAGTTCTGAGAAAAGAAAAGCCAAATCCCAGGTTTCCTTCTTTAAAAATGGGAGCAGTCTAATCATCCTCAGAGGGCTTTTGTGACTATTAAGTGAGATAAAATATATGTAGAAATTAGCAGAGCACCTAGCATATAGTCAGTGCTCAATAAATGTTGTTATTGCAACATTAACTTTCATTTATTTTCATTTTATAACTTGGATTTTTTCATTAACCTGTTAATGGTTTAGGAAAAAATGACTATACTTCCATGATATTTGGAATTGGAATAAGCAACATCTTTCCCAATTCAGCCTGTCAGATTAACAGCACTAAGTTCTCAAGCTGAGCATGGTGACACACAATGTCCTTTGTCAAGTTTAATAAACTCTGGCTATAATATTTATTTTTGCTTTCAACTCTCATGTAGGCTTCTTAAGGCAGGTAAGAATGAGCTCTCAGTTCTATATATTGGCTCACATTATTAAAAGTGAATTTAAGCCTGGTGTGGTGGCACACGCCTTTAATCCCAGCACTGGGGAGGCAGAGGCAGGTGGATCTCTGGGAGTTCAAGGCCAGTCTGGTCTCCATAGCAAATCCAGGCCAGCTGGGGCTACAGGGAGACTCTGTCTCAAAAAGACAAAAAAAAAGTGAATTTAAATGCCATATAGATGTCAAAAGTCAAACTTAAAATAAGAAGTACAAGTTGGTTACAAACCATCAGGATGGGATGTTGTGCAGTGAAAAAGAAAATCTGTCCACACGCTGGTGAATTACATCCCCGATGGCAAAGATTCATTTTGCCTTTACTACTGTAAGCAGAGAGATTAACTCCAGAAATAAAAGTTCCAACTATTTTCTATAGTATAGCACAAATTATTTCAGATAGCAGCAGCAATTTCAACTGCTTCTGGTTGATTAACTTTTAAAAAGTTAAAAATGAAATTTTAAATAATATATGTACATGATATTTTCCTTACCTTAAAAATATAAAAATATGTATCATTGTTTTCCAAAGCAGTTCAAAGATCTTCCTTGAGAAAGAGCCTTCAACAATGTTGTCCTGCTTTTAATTTTCTAAGTGGATCAAAAATAGTAAAATAAAGACGATGCTTATAAGGCAAGTGCAGGATATTAACTTTCAAATTTTTACAACTTTCTTTTTGATCTTTTATAGTTTTCCTGACCAATCTTTTAGTGGCTCACTTTTGTAGGAATTTTCCAAAGAATTCAATGTGCTTTTTAACCAAAACAATAGTACTCTTTCCTGTTGCAGTTATGCTTAATTTCTTTACACACTTATTTATATTACCTATTGCAACAAGTGTAACTGGAACCAAAGATTTTACAATAAATACATAAATACTCTTGTTGAGCAAATAGCCCAGCAGCTGGGTGGGAACAGGTTACTAGAAGCCAGCATTCATCATGCCTAGTCACTGCCCAGTATGCTTATAGGGAGATGAAGTACAGCCCTATTAAATTAACCTGTTAGATTTTAATAGAACCACATCACTTTTTGGATGAACCACATGCAAACTGCCAACATCCAACCATTTCTTTATCTATAGAAATGGCAGTTGCACATAAGCCACCTAATATATCTTTAAAATACTAACTATACTTAATTGGGGGGGGGGATCTTTTTGAGACAGGGTCTCCCTGTAGCCCCAGCTGGTCTGGAACTCACTATGTAGACCAGGCTGGTCTTGAACTCACAGCGATCTGCCTGCCTCTACCTCCTGAGTGCTGGGATTAAAGACCAGCACCACCATACCTGACCAATACTTAATTTTTAATGGTTTACCCATTGCCCATATTTTAATAATATTTAATAGTAAATAGTAGCTGACTTAATATGCTTCACATAAAGTGCTTCTTTGTAGATAATACTGATGCCTGAAAGACACCCCAAATTTCTCCCTCAGAATCAGTGATTTCCAATTTAAATGCAGATTTAACACCCATGTGAGCACAGAGGCACAAAGAAAGCTTCTGCTGCTGTTTTCTATTCCAAAACTTGTAAACGAGCTGAGGATAAGCCAGGTAGTGAATGTCAACAGTGAAGGTGGCAGTCCTGTCCAGATCAGACAAAGAAGATAGAACCTGTCTGGGAGCGGTTCACAAAGCCCAAGTGGCAAACACCAGAGGGTTGGGTTATACACACAAATCTTCACAGGGCCCTCCCGTTTCTCCAGAGGCTCCCCACTGACTTTGGGATAAAACCAAAACTCTTCAGTAGGCTCTCTGTAAACTTGGTAACTGTGTGTCTAGACAAACTCATCTCATGTTCTTATGCAAAAATATTTCAAGTGGAGGATGATCAAGAAAGACAGCTGATGTCAACCTCCAGCCTCCATATGCATGAACACATGTATGAGCAAGGAGAGACAGAGAGAGGGAGGGAGAAGGAGGGGGAGAGAGAGAGAGAGAGAGAGAGAGAGAGAGAGAGAGAGAGATTCTAGTTCTTAGATCTCATCTGCATTCCCTCTGCTTGAATTTCGTGTTCTATCTCTCAGGCACTTCTCATCTGCCCAGTTCCAAACTCTTCCTTGAGTCCAGGAGAGCTACTAGTCTGCCTCTGTTTCACCTGCCTCATCCCATCTGTGTATGGCAGCACTGTCTATCACATTGTCCCTCTAACCCACACTACCCTGTGTGGAATTCAGGATCCTGCCAGCCTTTTTGCTTGGCACAGAGTGTACACCCAAATGTTTGCTCAGTATGCAATTTGTGAAGTGCCCCAACTTTGCCTAGGTTTCACACTCTACCTTACAGAAGGTAAGAATCTGTGTTGTTATTTATGATTAGAGCAGCTGCTGCTCCACACTGATTTGCCGTTAACCTGGAAAACTTGTAAGTTACATGAAAACTGATTTCTTATTAATTTTAAAATTTTATTTATCTTTATTTTATGTGTATGAAAGTATTGCCTGTGTCATGCAATGCCTACAGAGGTCAGAAGAGGGCATTGGATCTCCTGGAACTCGAGTTATGGATGGTTGTTAGCCACCATGTGGGTGCTGGGAACTGAACCTGGGTTCTCTGCAAGAGCAGCCAATGCTCTTAACCACTAAGCCATCACTCCAAGCCCCTTTTAATAATTTTTAAACTGGCATACAAGGACTGGGGAGATGGCCCAGTGGGTAAGGTATTTGCTGAAGAAGTGTGAGAAACTGAATCTGAATCCTCAGAAGCCATGTAAAATCCAGGTGTGGTAGTCCACATTTGTAATCCCAGTGCTCCTAGGACAGGATGCAGGAATGGCATGGAGATACGAGAATTGGAAGCCTGTGAACCAGCTAGCCTGGCATACACAGCAATAAGCAAGAAACCTGTCTTAAAGGTGGGAGGTGAGGACAGACACCTGAGGTTGTCCTGTGACCTTCACAGGTACATCATGGCAAATGTATGCCCCCACATACAAACATACACATGCACTTGCACACACGAGTTGAGATACAAATGGGTTTCATTACAGCATTCTCATACATGTCCTTATACTTGGTTTAAAATCATCTGTCTCCTTAACTGACCTTGCCAGAGTCCCTGCCCTGCTCTCTAGTCCCTCATGCCACAAGTATTCCATTGCCCTCTTTCTGACCCCTCCCCTCCCTAAGTTCTCTTCCTCCCTTCTCAGTGTCTACACCCACACACATACATATTACACACATATATATAAATTTAAATCTACATTATGCATGAGAGAAAACACATATTATTTTTCTTCCTGTATCTAGGTTATTTCACTTAACATTATGATCTCTAGTTCCATTCATTTTACTGCAAATGTCATGATTTCACTTCTCTTTGTGATGGGAAATAGCCCATTGTGTATATGGACATCTAAGCTAGTTCTAGTTCTCAGCTACTCTCCTATGAACAGTACAGCAGTAAACATGATGTGTAGGTGTCTCTGTGGCATGATGACTCACAGTCCTTCATGTATATTCCCAAGAGTGGTATAACTGGATCACACAGTATTCTATTTTAGATGTTTTTCCTAAAAATTCCTAAGAGCAGTATACAAGTTCCTCTTCCCCCATCCTTGCACACGTTGTCCTTTGTAGAAAAATGTCATTTGAATAATAATCAAGAACTATGTGAGATGGTATGTCTACCTCTTTTTTAAATAATTTACTTATTACTTTTGTTTTATGTGTATTAGTGTATTGCCTGCATGTACGTAAGTGCACCCGTGCCATGCACTTGGATGATTCACATAAACACATATAAGAAATATTCCTCTCCAAAAATCTGTTTATAATACATTTAATAACATAGGATATGAGTTACTGAAATTCCAGGTTATTTCTCAGTTTGACATGCTACCATAATTACAATGGCTCTAAAATTAACTTAAAATTAATGTTTGCACAAGAGGTACATCTCAGAAAATAAATCAGGAAAAGGTCTATTACCTAAACTTAATTAGAAATTATTTGAGGACAGACATTCTTTTGTGTGCATTCCACTGTGTTACAAGATTCCTATGTAACTCCTAAACTAAACTGTGTCTCCCCCTCAAATGAGATGTTGAAGTCCTAACCACTAGCTCAGGATATGACATTGTTTGAAATGTTTGAAGATGTAACTGGTTAAGATGAGGTTGTACTGGAATCAGTTTGGCCCTCAATCCAATATGAATGGTTTCCTATAAGAAGGTGGCCATGTGAAGACAGAGGCACAAAGGCTCCCATGTGAAGCCAGAGACAGAGATGAATGGCCTTTAGGAGCCAAGGACTGCCAAGGGCTGCCGCTGTCACCAGAAGCCAGGAGAAGGGTATGGAGCAGACTCTCTGGGAGCTCTCAGACAATGCTGCACTCTGCTTTTAACCCTGTAGCCTCAGAACTAAGAGACAATACATTTCTGTTGCTTGAAGTCACCCATCTTGTGATACTTTGTTAGGGAAGCCCTACAGAACCACCACCAACAAAATACTATTTCTTTTTTTCATTTATAAGAAGACATGGAAGAAGTCATTTATAGCAGAACGCACAATACAAAATGTTTAAACTGCATGAGAAATAAAAGCCAAGCTGAAAAATGTACACTGACCAAGATTGTTAGACAAGACCAAAAACAATGTACCATTTCTATTGAATTGAACTGTTGTTACTTCCCAGAGAGAAAAGATAGGCACTATGTACCCACTCTATTTTTTTTTTTTTTTCAGAAATATGACAGGGCATACTGCAAAATGACCATAGTATCTATAACAAAGCAGTTTCACTTCTGGAGTACTGTTTCTAGGAAACAATCCTCAATTTGCAAAATGATATATCTTCAAAGTTAATGATTATTAAAATTTACATGGTTTATATTTTATATGATTTTTATAATTTACATGGTTTATAAATTGTTGTTAATCTACCTGTATTAGTTAAGTAGGGTTGGGAATGTAGCTCAGTGGGACGGTGCTTACTTAACATGTGTGAAGTCCTGGGTTCAACCCCAGCATCACAAAAGGAAAAAAAAAAAAGCATTCGAATTATTGAACTATAATGCAGAACAGTAAGTATTCAAAATGGTTCAGATGAAAGTGCTGCCTTTGTGTTACACAGAAAATACAGAACACTAAAACTGTACATGGTGCATGATACAGAAAAACATGCACAGAAAAAAGAAAAAACAAAGGCAAAACAGCAAAATATTCACACAGGTAGATTTATGCTGAACTCTCCTGCTGTCCCTCAATCTCACCATTTTTGTGCAGCCTTCCAGTCTTTTCCCCTTGCCTCAAACCTTACCATGCACAATCAATTCTTTCTGGGAACTGCCTCTCCTTAGTTCAGACCCACATCACTCACACATTTTGTGAAACCATTCCTGTTTGTCCAGGCTGCTGCCCCATCCAACTTAATCTGTTCACTTATGCATGTGCTATATTTTCTAATGAAGAAGGTTATTTTAAGAAAACTTTCTGTTGTTTCTTTCATTTTGAGTTTCAGTTTCCTGTTGATTCACTCCTCCTTCATCACATCTCGAAATGTAATGCTTAGGATAACTGGGCACCTGGCTATGGCAATACAGTGGGCAGAAGCTTTCCTCTCCCTCATCAACACTGTCTGCCAGCTCCCCTGATTCAAACTCATATATCCTCCAAAACTAGCTTAATATCCACCATCGTGAAACCTATTGCACCTGTGCCACCTTAGCTCCTACTGTAATATATTCTACAAACATTTATTATGCAACTATTAGGCATAAGTCTGATGATATAATGTCCTACATTTCTCATGATCTCAAAGAAAGCAAACACTAAAGAAGATAACCAATATTAGAAATAGGTATTGGCTGGGGATGTGGTTTAGCTGGCAGAGTGCTTGCCAAGCATGCATGAAGTCCTGGGTTTGATCCCCAGCACTGCATAACACTAGGAGTAGTGGCATAACCCTGTAGTTCCAGCCTTTGGGAGGCAGGAGAATTCGAAGTTCAAGATCATTCTCTGCTACATACTGAGTTCTAGACCAGGTTGGGATACATGAGACCCTGTTTCCAAGTGTGTGTGTGTATGTGTGTGTGTGTGTGTGTATATATATATATAAAAGAAATATGAATACGATAAGTGATAAATGTGTGTTCAGAGTGGGGAAGAGGAGGGCCTGGTGAGGAGTTGATGGGGTGGCCCACAGGCTAAGACTGATGAAAGCAAACAAGACCACATGAAAGTTGAATAAAACATTTCATACTCAGGAGGTGGTAACATGAGTTAGGACTGCTGAGTTTTGAGTTTGGGTGACTAGGACAATAGTAATAGAAATCATCTTCTTTTGGTGGGGGTGAGTTAGGGTCTCCTTGCAGCCCCAGCTGACCAGAACAGACTATGTAGACCAGGCTGGCCTTGAACTCACAGAGATCCGCCTACCTCTGCATCCTGAGTGCTGGGATTAAAGGCCAATGCCATAAGGCAGGGCCAGAAATCATCTACAGGAGCTTTGTGAAGTCTCAGGACAAGTCCAAATGGAGTATGGTACTGTGTACTGAGGGAGGTTGGACTAAATTGAAAAGACACAGAGATATGGAAACTTAAGTCATGCTAAGCAGACTTGAGAGATAAAGTTGCATAAAATCAATCACTCAATCAGCCTATCAACCAGCCCTTAATTTTTCTTCCTTCTCTCCTTTCTCTCTCTCTTTCTCTTTCTTTTGAGGGCTGGGCTTGTAGCTTATCTGAAGAGGGAAGAAGGTGGTTCATTCCCCAGGAGGGCGAGGTAGGGAGAGGGAGTGAGAAATTGGGAGCACACACACCAGCTTCAACTATTGTAGTACAAAAGCACACAAGAGGGAATAAGGGCCAGAGATTGAGATTTGGACAACGATGTTTGAAACTGCCAAGCGCTTCAGGACAGTAGGGACCACGAAAGGAACTCCAGATGCAGCGAACTAGCACAGTAACTAAAAGCTTCTAGGCTGGATGGAGTTCGAGCCCTGAATCCTACTGCTATTATAGACGGGGCCTCTGGGTGCCTGTTTCCTCATTGATAAATTGAACATAGTATCTACTTAACAGGATCACTGAAAACTGACAGCGCTAAGTAATTAGATCCAAGCCTGGCACACAAGTACTTGATAGCATTTGCCATGGGGCAGGATTTTACCAGTCTTGAGTGACCTTGGGGAGAAAAATTTCTACCTGAGCTTAGGCTTCAAATTAGGGAAATAAGGTGGCAGCATTCACAAGGCATTGATGACTGTAAGGGCAGAAAAACAATAAAAGGAGGGAGTAAAATAAAGGGTGACCTGGGAGCTGAAAGCTTTCCAAAGGGGCTATTTCAGCAACAGAAAGATCAGTAGGCAAGCGGGGTCGCTAAAAGAAGACCTGGTTGGACCGGGATTTGTTGGCCAGATAGCATGGGGAGCTGGGCAGAGAGCAAGCCAGGTTCCTCCCCGCCCCGAGTTCCCCAGGGAGTTCCAAAAAGCGCTCCTCCGCATCCGGTAAGTTTGAATCAGCGGAAAGGCCCATTCATTTCCCACCGCCCGACACCCAGGACGACAGCATTGTCAGGCTTTCCCAGTCCATCACCCGAACGACCTGTTCCACTTCTGTGGACTCATTCTCCCTCCCTGGCCCGCAGCAGCCGCCAGGAACAGGATGCTGCTCCCAGGGAGCACACGGACTGAGCACCCAGAAGATGCGGGGAGAGGAGGCTGGCGAGGCCAGGTCCCGAACCGGGAAAGTACCTCTGGTGGCCAGGGTCGAGCAGTTCTTTCTCTCCTGGGTCCCACCCGCAGTCACCTCTGCGCCCGCCCCGGGAGGGCGGGCGGCGACCTTCCCGGGGGACGCCGGGCGCCGGGCTCCAGGCGGGCAGGTGAGGCGGTCCTCGGTGCGCCGGACTCGCCCAAGGGCCTGGCCCGGCTCCCGGCCCCACGCGTGTCCCCGCGCCCTACCCTGCAGCTCGCGCTCTCTCCCTTGCAGTCCTCCACGTCCGGAAAGCCGCGCCAGAGCCCACAGCCCGGCAGCCGGCACTCACCGCGCAGGGGCAGAGCTGGGAGCACGGAGTGGAAGGCGGCGCGAGCGGCTCCTCACAGCGGCCCCTGCTGCCCCAGCCGCCGATTAGGCTGCGAGGGGCGGAGGCCTTGGGGTGTCACCTGCCGGCCCTCCCCGCCCAGCGCGTCACGCGGCACCGCCTGCCCTTGCGCCCTCCCGCCCGCCGCAGCCAGGTGCCACTGAGGGGTCGGAGGAAGGAGCCGCAGCCGCCTCCAGGGGCCAGCGAGCACCGCACGCCTCCCGC
Source organism: Nannospalax galili (assembly GCF_000622305.1). Lineage (NCBI taxonomy): Eukaryota > Metazoa > Chordata > Mammalia > Rodentia > Spalacidae > Nannospalax > Nannospalax galili. The sequence goes on along the minus strand of NW_008331125.1, from coordinate 4,872,272 downwards.
GCCGCTGCCCCGCACCCTGCGCACTGCCTGGCTCGGCTCCGGGGTCGAATCTGGTCGTCCTAGTGATTGCTTTTCTTTGTGAGCATGGGTGTCCTCACTTGGGGTCACCATGCTTTAACAAAAAAAAACGTGGAAACTGTCGTCATGCCTGACTCGATGAATTGCAGGAAACTGCGGCGAGGAAGACCTGGCGGCAGCGTGGATGGGGGCGCAGCTGGAAGAGAGGGAGGGGAAAAGGAGAGCACCCCTGCTCGCGAAAGGAGGGACCAGACGCGTTGACCTCTAAAATGGAGGCCTGACCGAGATGCCCCATTAGAGACAGCTTCATCCCCTACTTATTAAGAAATGGTGAATCACTGAATATTTGGGGCTTAGGGAGGTTTTAAGGAAATGAAGAACAGATTGTATGAAACTTCAGTCGACTTTTTTCCAGTTTAGTAACCGCAACTGGTGCAGGGAACAAAGTACTCCTGTATCTTTATCTCCTTCAGTGACTGTTGGATTGGAAGTGCTGAGCGGAATGAATAAAGGAAGGGAAGCCTCTGTATGTGCACTGGATTTTTTTTTTTTTTTTAAGCTTCTCTAGTCTTGGGTATGGTCATAACCTTACTAACTTTTGTAACGATTTCTAATCAGAGCATAATAGCAGGAAGGCAAAATGCAAGTCTAGAAGTACCTGCTTCTGCAGCAAAACCAAGAAGTAAAACTGAGCCTCCTTCCAGAATCACCCTCCTTCAAAAAGAAAGCCAAGAGAGCTTGCATTCCCTGCCCTAGTGCCAAAACCCTTTGGAAATTAAAGACAATTGTTTTGAATCTGTTAGTGTTTCTATCTATATGAAATTTCAAACATTCAGGAGCTTAACTAGATTTATTGATTTAAGAAATATTTGAGTAGGGCTGCAGAGATGGTTCAGCAATTAAGAGCACCTGCTGCTCTCACAGAGGACCTGGGTTTCTATTCCAGCAGCCACATAGCTGCTACAAACCACCTGCACCTCCAGGTCTAGGTAATCTGATGTCCTCTTTTGGCCTCTATGGACATTGCATGCACATAATGCACTTAACATACCTGCCCTCAGACACATAAAATAAAAAGAAAAAAGAGAAATATTTTATTGCTATTACTTTTATTTCCCCTGGACCTAAAGATTCAACAGACAACAAAACAAACAAAAAATTCTCTGTTCTCAGGGACTGAACATTCATTCTTGTTGGAGATGACAATAAAATTAATTGATAAACAAGTAAAGTTATGTTGCGTTCAGGTTGTGATAAATGCCATGAAGAAAATGCCATGTGATAAATGCCATGAAGAAAAAAAAGAAATATTTTATTGCTATTACTTTTATTTCCCCTGGACCTAAAGATTCAACAGACAACAAAACAAACAAAAAATTCTCTGTTCTCAGGGACTGAACATTCATTCTTGTTGGAGATGACAATAAAATTAATTGATAAACAAGTAAAGTTATGTTGCGTTCAGGTTGTGATAAATGCCATGAAGAAAAATCAGTAAAGGGCACAGGGACTTGTGGAGGTGGGGAGAAGCATTGCTGAAGTGTTTAGGAAAAGCCTCAAAGAGAGGAAGCTTTTGTGTTTTGTTTGAGACAGTATCTCACTATGTAGCCCCCAAGCTAGTCTGGAAGTTACTGTGCAGACCAGACTGGCCATGAACTCATGAGATATCCCTAGCTCTGCCCCCTGAGTGCTGGGATCAAGGCGTGCAACACGACAGACTTCCTTTTTTTAAATTTTATTTTTTAAACTTCATTTTTTTATGTGTATGAGTGTTATGTCTGCATACAGTATCTGCATGTATGTAAGTACACCCAGGTTGTGCAGTGCCCACGGAGGCCAGAGAGTGAATCATATTCCCTGAAACTGATGTTACAGATGGTTGTTGACCACCATGTGGGTGCTGGGAATCAAACCCAGGTCTTCTGCAAGTACAGCTAGTGCTCTTAACTTCTGAGCCATCTCTCTAGCCCTTGTTTCATTTCATTTTTTTGTTTTTCTTAGGTTCTTGTTGGTTTTTTTTCTTAGGTTTTGTTTTGTTTTTTGAGACAGGTCCCCTTGTAGCCCCAGCTGGTCTGGAACTTGCTATATAGATGAGGCTGGCTTCCATCTCACAAAGATCTACCTGCACCAGCCTCTGGAGTGCTGGGATTAGAGGCATATACCACCACACCTGGCTTGTTCTGTTTTTATGAGACAAGGACTTACATGTAGCAAAGGATGGGATCCTAGGCTGTCCTCAAACTTGGATCCTTCTGACTCCTGAGTGCTGTAATTACAGACTATCAGAAGGAAGTACTTGAGTCAAGGTATTAAAGGTGGCAAAGCTGTGTGTCTGCCCAGGTAACAGCATTCCAGCCAATGGGAACTACAAGGCTGAAGGCAGGAGCATACCTGGGAGACCACAGTTCCTAGAAGAGCTAAGAGGCCTGTGTGGCAGAATTGGAGTGAGGATGGCAGCAGTAAGTGAGGTCAAAGGCACAAGGAAGCAGTTTCTGAGAGGTGGCACTATCTGGCTAACTTAATTTTTAACTTTTCAGTTTTTTGAGGCATTTTCACTATATAGCCCAGGCTGCACTCAAACTTGTGATCCTCCTGCCTCAGCCTTCCAAGTACTGGGATTATAGACATGTGCTCCTATTTTTCATTTTTTTAATTTGTTTGAGTGTTTTGCCTGCATGTCTGTAAGCATACCACCTGTTGGCAATGCCTATAGAAGCCAGAAGAGGGCATCAGATCCCCTGAAACTGGAGTTACATTTGACTATTAGCCACCATTTGGGTGCTGGGAACTGAAATCCCAGTCCTCTGTAAATGGCAAAAGCTCTTAACCACTGAGCCATCTCTCCAGCCCATGATTGGCATTTTAATCTAACAACACTTTTGAGAATAAAATATGGGATGGAGAGGAAAGGGAAGGGAAGGGCAGAGAGAGGAGATGATTAGGACGCCCTTGCACCATTCAGATAAAGAGTGATAAATCCTGGAAAGCAGATCTGTCATGCAGGTATTGTTGCACTAGCACTGCCTAGCACAGCTCAGTAGCTGATCAGTATGTATTTATTTTCATGGCCTCAAATCTGTAGGTTGGTTCAGTTGAACTGTCTCTGGCTGTGCCTAACTGAAGAGCTCTACTTTAGGTTATGAGTAGAGTTTGTCTAGTCCACATATGCTCTGGAGTCATGAGGGAAGAGGCAGCAGCTGGTTTGGGATTTTACAGTATATTGCTGAGGTATGAAAGCCAAGCCAAAGCCTATGAGCACATGGAAGGCCTCTGTCACATGAAGCTGGCTAGTATCCCATTAGCCAGAGGATGCCATAGCCAAATCCAATTATCAGTGGCATATGAAAATATTGAACCCACAGTGGAAGATGAGGGGAAGGAAAATTACTAAATCTTTCTATGCCTTCAACTTCTCTGTAAAACTCGGGTATAGCATCTACCTTTCTTGTGTATTGGTGGGAGGAGTCAATGAATTATAATGGTGTTTGGCCCTACTATGCATGTGTTTGCTATTGGTTTTAGCATCAAAAGGCTATAAGCCTAAATGTTTATCGAGAAAGAATAAATTTATAAATAAATGGCTAAATAAATTACTGTTGAATCATACAATGTAGATGTTAAAGACAAATAAATATAGTTCTTAGGGAAGTAACCCCAAGATAGATTGTTTAATGGGGGGAAGGGATACAGCAATGTGTAAGGGTTAAGAGCACTGGCTGCTCTTGCAGAGGACCCAAGTTCGGTTCCCAGTACCCACATGGTGGTTAACAGCTGTCCATAACTCAGTTCCAGGGGATCTTGACACCCTCTTCTGACCTGTGGACATTGCACAACACTGGTGCACTTACATGCATGCAGACAATACACTCATACATAAAACAAGACAATTTAATGAAGTTTTCTTTAGTTGTCCAGAAAACATAGCCTTTGATTTTATAGTACATATTCTAAGCTGTTACTGGACTTTTCTTTATTTTGCAGTTCGAGGTATTCTTTAAAGCTATTCCTTCGGGGCTCGAGAGATGGCTCAGCAGTTAAGAACACTGGTTGTTCTTGGAGAAGACCCGGGTTTGAATCCCAGCACCCACATGGCAGCTAACAACTGTCTGTAACTCCAGTTCCAGGGGATCCGACAGCCTTTTCTGTCCTCTGCTGCTATTGCATGACACGGGTGCACTTACCTACATGCAGGCAATACATGCATATGCATAAAATAAAAATAATAAAGTATTTTTTAAAAAAGCTATTTCTTCTATGCATGTGGTTTATGTTTACAGATCTTCTTGGCATTAATGACAATGGAGGTCAGCTCTAAAAATCAGACTTAGAGATGAGTCTATACTAGTGACTGAATTCCTAAGTAAACAGAGGAAATAGTAATCGCTTTTTACTATCCATTTCATTTTCTTTGGTGTAGACTATCAAGAGCTGGCTTTGCACATGTAATTTAAAAGTATCTGTTGCTTTTACATATCCATTCTAATGCATTTAAAATGAGTTCTCTATTTTCAGTTATAAAGCAATTATGCAGAAAAACCACTCTAAGGGACTGAGGTATAGCTCAGTTAGTAGCATGTTTGCCCAGCATGCGCAAAGCCCTGGCTTTGATCCCCAGCACTGCAGAAAACTGGAGTACGTGGTACATGCCAGTAGTCCCAACACTTGGAGGTAGAGGCAGAAGCATCAGAAGTACAAGATGACCCTCAGCTACACGGTGAGTTTGAGGCCAGTCTAGGACACATGATACCCTGGGGGTGGGGGGGGTGGTTGGAGAATCAAGACTTGCAATCTATCACATCAGAAGTACAAGATGACCCTCAGCTACACGGTGAGTTTGAGGCCAGTCTAGGACACATGATACCCTGGGGGTGGGGGGGGGTTGGAGAATCAAGACTTGCAATCTATCTCCCTCCAAAAAAATTTCACATCATTCACTTATAATTCATTTGTTTCAGCTTTCTTCTTGTTCCAAAGGCTTAAGGAGTTACAGTGGGCAAAAATGGTAAGTACACAAATAGCCTTTCATCATGTAGAATCTGTAAAGGCACCTCTTGGTGTCCTGGAAAAAAAGATACTTGAATTTTATTTTTATTTTTTGAGATAGGGTCTCCCTGTAACCCCACCTGACCTGGAACTCACTATGTAGACCAGGCTGGCCTCAATCTCATAGAGCTCTGCCTGCCTCTGCCTCCTGAATGCCTGGATTAAAGGCATGTGACACCATGCCAGTGGGGTATGAATTCTTGCCTAAAGACTCAAGAAAACATATTCTTTAATTTTCTAACATTCCAACTTGTACAAAGGGGCCCAGGATGACTACACACTTCTCCCTTCCACCTCTCAGGGCTAAAAGAACATTGAAGAACAAATCTCTTACACCTGATCCTTTAGAAAGGAACAGTGTCTTCCTCTAGGTGTTTATTACTCCCAAAACATTATTGGCATTCAGCAAATGTTAACTAAGGGCCACTTTACTAATGATGATTTGATTGCTGGGATTAAGGTGTGTGCCACCACACCCAGCAGAGACATGTAGTTTTGACGGTTTATATGGGGTAGCTCTCAACACTCATTATAGAAACTCTTTTGCAGGAGATGAAATTAATACAGAGACTCACAGCTGGTCAAAATGCAGAGAATAAGATATTAGGGAAGCTCAGCACTAAATGAGACATTTGTATCACACTCCGTCCTCCACAAGGCTCAGGAATCATCCAGGAAGAGAGAGGGCAGGAAGGCTGTGAGGGTCAGAGGTGGTGGAGGGCTGCTGCAAAACAGTGTTTTCTGTACCTGACAGGGCCATTGCATACATGAATTCACAATGGCTGTGCCTGAATGCACAAGAACAGCACAAGGTCAAGCCAGACAAAATTCCAACGTGGTGAGGGAGGGGCATGAAATCCCATTCCTAGCTGAGGAACTGCTGGCAACTGGCGGCTGTTGGGGGAGGGAAGAGTCAGTTTTCTTCAGGGGTGCAGCCCCTGGTTGGCTGTCCAAGCTCCAGTAGATGGTCCTACACCATGCACACTAAGTAGACTTAATGGATTTAAAAAAAAAAAAAAAGAGCATATGGCTGGGCATGGTGGTTCACACCTTTGAGCCAAAGGCAGGTGGATCTCTGTGAGGTCAAGCCCAACCTGGTCTACATAGTTCCAGCCTAGCCCGGGCTATATAGTGAGACCCTATCTCAAAACACAAACAAAAAGAGTGAAGTTGGGATGGAAAAGTGGTAAGGTGTATGGAAGGAGTTGGAACGGAGGGGATGGGAGGTGAGCTTTCAGCAAAACACATATGCATGTGTGAAATTCTCAAACAAATTTTTAAAAAAAGAAACAGAAATGGGGCGCATGCTGATTCAGAGTTGTAATTAATAACGGCCAATAATTCGTGAGATCTTTTTCAGTTTTCTCCTGAGCACAGCAGGTAATGTTTCTCATCATTCCTTACATTTTACATTTGGTGATAGAACTTTTCAGCAATGGAGTTTGAGTAAGGCATTGCTTGGCACTTCCAGGCCTGTCCCATTCAACACTCACCAAGTGAGATCCTTTTGCTTGCTCTTCTGCATGAAGGAAACCTTGTAGGTGGTATGTGGTGGAGACACAAGATGAAACAGGAGAAGGGTTTATATAAGTTGTAAAAAAATTATACTAAACCTCTGTATTTTATTTTTTTAGTTCATCTGTTATAATAGTGAGCCTGTCTTTATATAATAGGATAGTGATCTCAGGAAAGGATTTTTAAAATCTCACCTTAGGAACTGCAGAGATGCCTTAGAGGTTAAGAGCACATACTGCTCTTGCAGAAGACCAGAGTTCAGTTCCCAGCATCCACATTGCATGGCTCACACCCACCTGTTACTACAACTCCAGGGGACCAGGTGTCCTCTCCTGGCCTCTGTGGGCACCTGCACTCACACACACACACACACACACACACACACACACACACACACAGACACACTTAAAAATGAAATAAATTTTAAAAATTTAAACTTTTAGAAAGCAGAAAACAGTTAGCTTTCCCCCTGGTTTCTCTTTGATATTTACTAGGTAAGACCTGGAAATTTCTTTGGGTTTCTTCTTTAATGGACTAGTTTTTTACTTCACTTTGATAATTGCAATAGCCTCCTAGCTACCTGCTTCTGCTGTTATCATCACCCCAGGAATCTGTCCTTCTGCTTAAAACTCTCCAGACTTTCTCTTTGAATAAGCCAATGGGTCCGCCAGACTCTTTGCCACCTGTTACTTATCCCCATGGCCTCTTGTCCTTATCTCCTCAGCAACATTTTTCTACACAGCACTTAACTAATATACTATCCAAATTTTCTTTTAAATAAATATTTTCTGTCTTCCTCCATATTCCTCTTAAAATGAAAGCTCCTTTTGTTTTTTTTTACTTTTTAGACAAATTGCCAATCTAACATAATATTTAGTAAATCACAGTAAATTTCTATTGAGTGATTGAATTCTATGATCTGGTAAGCATAGCATGTCAAGGAAAGAGTAAAGAAAATAGGGCCGGGCATGGTGGTGCACATCCTTAATCCCAGCACGTGGGAGGCAGAGGCAGGTGGATCTCTGTGAATTTGAGGCCAGCCTGGTCTACATAGTGAGTTCCAGGATAGCTGGGGCTACAGGAAGACCCTGTCTCAAAAAAATAAAATTAAAAAAAAAAAAAGAGTAACTCCTATTCCAAACTGCTTCTGGCAGGAATTTCTCCTCTGGAGAAACCTGCTTCTCTGCTGGCTCTAGGGGTAGATGCAGTTGCTGAGAACATGAGCCAAGGGCCACGTCTTCGTCCTCATTTTGGCTGGCCCCATGATCAAAGTCATCTGACATAGTAGATTACTTCTTCTTCCTCTTCTTTTTTGATTCATTTTCTTTTTTTGTTAGCATTGCTTAAAAAAAATAATGTGACTACATTGAAAAAGTTTGTATAGGTTGGAGAATTTGGAAGGGGAATAAATACCAAACTCACATTATAGGAACAGTAAAAAATTTTACATTTTTGTTGAAGCTTGGTAGTACAGTTTTGTCAGTTAATAATACTCAAAAATTATAGTAGACATAGAAAACTGTGAATTTACATTCTACAATACAATTACATATTTTTAGTTTGAGAGTTATATCAGTTTGGTTATTAATTTTTTTCAAATTTTAACTTCCCAGACTGTGATTCATTTTTTTTAATGTCTACAAGTTCTATTAGGTTATTTACATTGTCTGTGGGCCACAGGTGAAGGTACACTGGGGTTGTAGAAGAGTATTAGAAAAATGATGCAAAACCTCTTGGTGCCTGGAAATGGGGAAGGTCCAACGTCAAGGCCTGGGTGCACAGAACCACGTGTAGGGCCAAGACCATAGCTAGCCATAAAGGGAGGTGGGATGTCCATTCTAATTCTAGAGAATCAGTTCTCCCAGGCTAGAATCTGAAAATCACAGAAACCTCCTCTGTCCCCAGGACAGGGCACAAACAGGTAAAATCACTGTCATGCACAACATGGGACCACAGGGAAGGGGTTTGTGGGGAGTGCAGCCACTCAGAGAAAGCTGAATCTGCTGCTCAACATCTCAACATTGGGAAGTCCTCTGTCCTTCAATCTGCTCCACCATCAGCCCACCACCAGAGGAATGTGGAACCATAGCTCATGGTTGGGAACTATAGCTTCAGGCTCACAAGAGGGAACCACAGCTCTAGTTCATGAGAGGGAACCAAAGTTCCAGGTTCATAGGAGGTGACCATAGTCCCAGGCACATAGGAGGGCTCCACAGCTCCAGGCTCATAAGAGGGGACCACAGCTTTAGCTCATGGGAGGGAACCAAAGTTCCAGGTTCCTGGGAGGTGACCACAGTCCCAGACTCACAGGAGGGGACCACAACTGTAGTTCACAGGAGGCGACCACAGTTCCAGGCTTACAGAGGGATCATAATTTCAATTATGCTGGTTTCTACTATTTTCCTGTCTCTATTGCTCTGTCCACATGATTATACTTGTGTTTAAGAAAGAGAATTTTGGCATCTGTGGAGCAAACACAGGCGATAGTTACTTGCTAGCTTGATTTCTCACTAGAGGTATAGCAATATTGGAGAAAACCACTTTTCATTTTGCTCAAGGAGAGGTAGATCAAGTGTCTTCTTGCTCATGGTCAAGGATCTGATTGGCTTTTTTGGTGTCTGTTGTTTTCACATCTTCCTCCACGGCCAAGAGGAGCCATGATGAGACATTTTCTTACTGGAGTCACATTTTGTCAGGGGCAACTGCCACTGCCATCATTGGCTGGTGACCACCATCTCGGTTACCCAATTATTTTCTTGCCAAGTCCTGTCTTGCCTGTCCATAGCATTTTGCCCTTATCCTTCTTGGGGGTTAGTCACCTGGGTCATGAAGGCCTGGCCAGGCACAGTGGGGCACGCACAGCCACCACCTGGGTGTACCTGCTGCCTGGCCCTGCTCTCCAAGAGGGGAGCCCACACCCTAGCTCCAATCACTGCTGCTGGGCTTGAGTAGCTGCAACCTCATCACCATAAACCCTTGAGCTGAACCTGGGAAAGCCACCCATGGGGAGGCAGAGTAGGAGGCCTGGTGCTGGAGAAGCAGGAACAAATGGGCCTAGAGTTTTCTTTTTCCTGGTCAAGGATCTGGTTGGCTTTTTCTTCTGCTGTTTTTACATCTTCGTCCACTGCCAGGGGGAATAAGTGATGAGACAACTTAAAACATGGAGTTATGTTTTAAGTTCCTGCTGAGAGCTGCTGCTACCTCCAATGCCCCCAGTCTGCTACCCCCATCTTGACTCCTCAGTCATTATCTTTCTTACTTGCCAAGTTCTGAGTTAAGGATCCTGTCATCAATATGGATGCACCTAAATTTTGAAAAATACTTATTCTGTGTGGTAAGGTTCCTCACATGGTCTAGAACTTCTTAGGAACTGGTGTGCCTCAGGTCCCAGGCCAGCTGCCCAAGGCACACCCACCTTCAGTTGCTTACTTCTTGAAATGCTGTCTGCACTTGACTCCTAGGAAGTCACCTTTACCTGGACTTTCTCTTATTATTATTACTATTTTTTTTCTGTAAAGTCCTTCTTAGGTTCTTCTGAAGTTCCTCTTGTCTCCTGACCCTAGAGGTCACAGTTCTAGAGTGCCCCAAGGTTCCATCTTTGCTGCCTCCTTTCACCTAAATAGCCATTCCTCAGTGATCTGAAAAAGACAAACTGAAGTGCTAGCTAATGTTCATGACTTTCAAGTGTGTCTCCAGGTTGTCTTTCTTCAACTCCAAAGGTACCTCCCTACTTGGAGGTACATTATGTACCTCACATTTAAATGTTCAAAGCTGCTTGCTATGTCCTCTTCCCCTGTGGTCTTCCCCAGCTCACTTAATTCTAACTTTTTTCTTTTGGTTGCTCAAGCCAAAGATCTTGGAGTCATATTTGACCTTCTCTTCCTTTCTGCCACCTCTACCTTTGAAATATGTCTGAACCCACTTCCTACTTTCTCCACTGACCCCACCACTGCTTCAATGATTTCAGTAGCCTCTCAACCGATTCGTTTAATTCTACCTGTTGCTCCCTTAGTCCATTTGAATGCTACAACAAAATGTCACAGAGTAGCTACAGACAACAGATATTTATGTCTTATAGTTTTGGAGCTGAGAAGCTAATCAAAGCACTGGCAGTTCTGGCATCTTGGTAACAGTTTGTTTTTCTTCACAGATGGCATCTTCTTACACATGCCCTCACATGATAAGAAGGGGACAGGAAGGTCTCCAGGGCCTCTCATACAAGCCTTAATCCCACTCACCAAGTATCTCCTAAAGGCCCTACCTCCTGATTTGTTCATTAGCATTCAACAGGCGAATCAGAGGGGACAAACACCCAGATCCTAGCATTCTCCTCAAGCTGTTACCACAGTGAAGCCACAGTGGTGCTGATAGCATCTAAATCAGATCATGTTTCTCCTTTGTTCAAAACATTCTGATGGCTCCCATCTCTAGTATAAGCCCCTCAAGGTCTTTCTTGACTTGACATCTCTTACAATTTTCTCCCAAAATTTCCTTTTGTACTTGGCTTTCTTATAAATCCTTACACATGTCCCTTGTATTCCTGTCTCAGGGCTTTTGCATGTGTATTAATTACCCTTCTCTTGCCATGATAAAATACCATGACCAAAGCAACTTAAGGAAGAGTTTATTTTGACTGATGGCTCCAGAAGGAATAGTCCATGATGGTGAGAAAGGTGTGGCCCGGCAGCAGGAACAGGAAGTGGGTGAGGTGACATAAACGCAAAGCCAACCCCCAGTGACATACCTTCTCCAGCCAACCCCCAGTGACATACCTTCTCCTTGCATCTCCTAAAGATTCCATAACCTCCCCAAACAGTGCCACCAACTAGAGACCAAATGTTCAAATACATGAGCCAGTGGGGCACACTTCTCATTCAAACCACCACAGCATGGGATTTTCCCTTTACCTAGAATGCTCTTTCCCAAAATATCTACATAGGTAGGTTCCTTAGTTCCTTCAGGTCATTACTCAAAATCCGCTTTTCAGTGAGGCTTTTCATGAATGATCAAATAAAATTTTAATGCCACGGCTCTTCTCATTCCCTTTTCCCACATTTCCCTTCTTTGTGCTTTTCATAAATATATTTTTTTACACACTTTCCCTCACTGCCTTTTTACTTCATTTCATAGGAGGCTATACTCTCACCTTTAAGTAGAACCTTCTTACTCCATGTCCTCTTTGTACTCATAAAGTCATGCTAATAACATCTACTCTCAAGGGAAATGTTTAATCATAGGTAAAAGTTTTATGTTGCTAACTGGCACTTAATTGGTACACAACTCATGAGATTAAGGGATTAATATGAACTGATAGAACTTTTCTTAGAAAGTACTTTCTGCATTTCTGAGTTGTTCAGGCTATGGACACTTTCTGAATTGTCAAAATCTAAAACTTACACAGTTGTACATAATATGGAGATTTTCCACTTTCCTTGAATAATTAGTGTTTGTAGCCACTGTGGGTTCACAGCCCCTCACGGCCCAAGTGGATGGAGCTGTGTACTCATAGAACAGTCTGGTGGTTCTTCTCCATCTCCTCCCTCCCCCCTCCCTCCCTCCCTCCCCCTCTCTCCCTCCTTTTTCTTCTCCTCCTCTTCTTTCTTTCCCTTTTGTTAACACCAGTTGAACTCCTGGTTTTTAGCTGTGCATATGACAACTGGAATGAAAACTTACTTTCTTTTCCAGTTACATGTGGCCAGGAGTTCTGGTCAATAGGACGCTAGTGAAAATGGTATGTGAAACGTTTGGGGATGTGTCCTCAAAGGAGGGGGTGGCATGTCATCCTTTTCCTGTTTTATCATTCTATCTTGAGTGTGGATAAAGCAGTTAATACTATCATCTTGTATCACAAGGGGGAAGCCGGCATAAAAGCTGCAAGACAGAAGGAGCATGGGTTCCTGATGATTTTGAAACCAGAATATCAGCTGTGATCTGGCTTCCTCAACTTTATCACAAGAAATTTGTTAGTCAGTCATGGTGGTGGACACCTGTCATCCCTGTACTGGGGGTAGAGGCAAGAAGATCTCTGCAAGATCAGCCTGGACTACATAGTGAGATGCTGTTAGGGGAGTGGGGAGAGGCAATCATGTGTCCTAAGAAAAGAACATGTCATCTTGGAAAGAGAATCTCTTCCTTACATTACCAATGCCGCACCCCAAATATTAATGCATACTCTACTAAAATATAGAACTTAGGAGGTTACTATGAAACAAACTACAGAAAGAATGACCAGAACAGCAAAGATATGGAGTAAAAAACTTTATAAAAAGTTTAATGAACTGAAACAAGGACTGGATGGCAAGAGATCTAAAAAATGTAAATATAGTAAATGATAGCATGAAAATGTATTAAATGAAAACAATGTCTTGGCATGAAAACACTTTGCCAATGATTGATTTGTAAAAGATAGATTGTGGGACTGGAGATATGGCTCAGTGGTTAAGAGCACTGACTGCTTTTGAAGAGGACCTGAGTTCGATTCCCAGCACCCACATGGTGGCTAACAACTATCCTTAACTCTAGTTCCAGGGGACCCGACGCCCACTTCTTCAGGACACACCCTCTTCTGCACAACACAGGTGCACTTACATTTATGTGTATGAGGCAATACACTCATACATAAAATAGAAATAATATAAAAAATTTTTAAAGATAGATTGCAGCAGAAATTATGGCCTGAATAGAAATTAATGTTTAAATAGAAATTTAATCATATATAATAGCTTCTAGCATGTATAACTGAGGTGAGTTATTTGTAGGGTTTTTTTTTTCTGTTAATGAGACTATAGACATGAAAAATGTAAATGTGTTGACATAGTGGTAAAAGTTTGCAATCCCAGCTCTCAGGAGGCTGAGGCAGGGGAAATGAGAATTCAAGGCTAGCCAGGGCTACATAGTAGACCCTGTCTCAAAAAACAAACAAAAAGCTATACTGTAATACTGTATCAATTTGCCATAGTCATTTGTGTATCTAAAAGATTTTATTTCTTTTTAATTATGTGTGTGTGTGTGTGTGTGTGTGTGTGTGTGTGTGTGTACGCACAGATGTCCATGGAGGCTAGAAGAGGATACTAGGTCTCCTGGAGCTGGAGTTATAGGTGGTTGTGAGTTGTCCTACATGGGTGCTGGGAACTGAAATCCAGTCCTCAGCAAGAGCAGTATTTTGAGCCTCTGAGCCATCTGTCCAGCCCCTTCAAAAAGTCTTAAGTGTTTGATTAACTCTTGAACACTGTACCAGAATTGGGCACATCCGGAGTCGGGTGTTGAATGAAATGCTTGTGAGGAGGCCTTTGGCAAGTCAGTGCTAATACTACACTTTTATTATTATTTTTTTATATATAAAATATAAATCCTGGATGACAATTTTCAGAAGTCACACAACATGTTTCACAACTCAGTGGGAGTCACATCTAACTAAAGAAAGAGCATGCAATGAGTATGATATTCACATTATGAGATGGATGTGCTACCAGAACTACAGGAGACCTGCCAATGCCCTGTTTGGACTGCATGCACAACATGGTGTGATACCCAAGAGATGGTGGTAAGAAGTTTGTTTGGGTCACCTAAAGCAAGTATCAACTTGGGCCTTTGGTGGACATTACATATACCCTATTTCTGTGCACGCATCATTCATTTTCATAAATGATTCAATCATTTTATTCATCTAATTTCCTTGCATCATTACAACAGCCAGGAAAGTTACTTTCTACCTTAATACACGGAAGTCATTTTTAAGAAATTAAGTAATGATCACTCCTTATAGAGCTAAGAATCAAATTCTAGTCAGTTTTCCAATGCTATGACAAAACATCTAAGAAAATCAACTTAATAAGAGAAAAGGCCTAATCATGGCTCAATCGTTTAGACCCATTGAGGCACTTTACCTATATTATGGTAGGAATACCATATGGTAGGCTGATCACCTCATGGTGGCCAGGAAGCAAAGAAAGGAAGGGGATAGGACTCTAATAGTCCCTTCAAGGGTACTGCCATCAATGACCTAACTTCCTTCCACAAGGTTCCACCTCCCAGTAGTGCTGAGCTGAGGAGCAACCTTTAGCATGTGAATTTTTTGGAAGACATCCTAGATTGAAAATACAGAAAAATTTAAAATTTATAAAAATGAACAAATTTAGATCAGCTACACTTATTTTTAAAATTAAAAAAATGGAAGTTAGTATCATGCAAAGCCAACAGAGGTCAGAAGAGGGCATTGGATCCCCTGGAACTGGAGTTGCAGACAGTTGTTAGCTGTTATGTGGGTGCTGGGAATTAAACCCAGGTCTCTGGAAGAGTAGCCAGTGCTCTTAACTGCTGAGCCATGTCCCCAGCCCCTCCACCATACATTATTCATTTGAATAAAATTAACACTGACTGCAAATGTTACAGAAAAAAATGTAATAATCAAGACACCTACTTTGGATTAAAATTTTATATAGGAAAATTTATTATGTGTTTATATGTGTCTATTATGTGTTTATATCACAATATAATAAAAATTAGGAATATGATTTGGATTATTTTTAAAGGCTTTGTGTGTGTGCATATGTGTGTGTGTGTCTGATTGTGCATACATGTGAGTGAGTATTGGCTTCAGAAGAGGCATCAAGTGTTCCCTTCTCACTTTCCACATGTTCCTTCAAGGCAGGGTTTCTCTCTGAATCTGGGACTCACATTTTCTTAGCTAGGCTAGAACCCAGCAATCCTCTGGTCTCCACTCTCCTCACAGCTGAGGTTACAGGTGTGTGCAGGTTGCCCAGCTTGTTCTGTGGGTGCTGGGATCTGAATTGTGGTCCTCATGGTTGTGTAGCAAGTGCTCTTAACCAGCAAGACATTTCTTAGGCTACGTGACTTAGTTCTTCAATTTGGTTCTTGCCACACCGACTCCTTTCTTTTCCATATCTTCTTGCCTTTTGTGAGCCTTTGTCTTATTTTTCTTACATTCTAATCATAAAAATCATAACCTAAAAGATGTGAAATTTCCAGAAACACTTTTCATTAGTAAAGATCCCACAAGGAAATCTGAACTCCAGGTTTCATAAAGTGCCCTCACTTCCTCTTAGTTCCTGAGTCGGTAAGTTCCCTAGTACATCTTGCTCATAGACTACAGTCAATAAGCCCCAGAGGGCTGAAGAGATGGATCAGTCATTAAGACCAATGACTGCTCTTGCATAGGACCAAGTTTGGGTCCCAGCATCCATACAGTGGCTCACAACTGCCTGTAACTCCAGTTCCAGGGATCCAAAATCCTCTTTTGATCTCAGTGGGCTCCTGCACATGGTTTACATATACACATACACATAAAATAAATGAATAAATATAAATATTAAATATTAAATAAATAAGCCCCACAGAAACCACCAGAAGAACCAGGGAGAATCTGAATAGTGTGTAAGGGCCAAAAGCAACACTGAGTTCTGAATCTCCTGTTATTTTCTGAGACAAAAGACTGTAAGATTATGTAATAAACTACTTTAGTATGTTGTTTTTCATTAGCATTTACCAGTAATACATAATAGTGGGTTTCATTACCCAGCTTAATTAATATTTAACAACACTAGAAATTTTATACGTAGTAAATTACAAAATAAAAATCAATTAACAATCTTAGAATTTGTAAACTGAGATTTATTGTTATGCAATTAAGGGTTTGACAATGGTGTAATTCCCTAATTAATTACAGATTAGTATGGAATGAGCTTCAGTTTTCTCAAGCAATGTTCTAGGTACTTGTGATATGACAACAGACAAAATAGATAAAATCTTTGCCCTCGTTGAATACAGTCTAGAAGGGGAGGAAGACAAAGTAAACACGAAGACCATCTCCTTGAGATAAAATCCGAGTGAACTTTGACAGGACTGCACAACCCAATAAGCTTGTGACTTTCAAATAAGGAATCTACTAGCTGAATGATTTTTATATGTCAGGAAATTCATTTCTTTTTACAGTTTTGTTAGTTATATTTTATTCCCCTTCTACAAATGAAGAAGCTAGCTCAGGGTGTTAACTTGCAAAATCAAATAGCCAATCAGTGATCATTCCAGAATTCAGATGGAAACATTAAAACTTTCTTTAGGGGGTTGAGGAGATGGCTCAGTCAGGAAAGAGCTTGCAGTGGGGACCTGAGTTTAGCACCTAAAAAGTTGGGTGTGGTGGTGCACAACTGTAATCTTAGCACTAAGGACTGGGAGACAAGAGGATCCCTGTGGTTTGGTAGCCAGCTAGCCTAGCCAAATCAGCAAGCTCCTGGTCCACTGAGAGGTCCTGCCTCAATAAGGTGGAGAGTCACTGAGATAAGAAGCCTCTGGTCTCCACATGCGCCTGATCACACATGTGCAAAAGCATACCCTTCCCCACCCCAAAGAAAACAGTTCAGTACAGGCAAAACCGCATGTTGATTGCATTAAATTTCAATTTCAGTGTTCATTCCATATAAAGTAATTCCTTCACCCTTACCTTCCTTAGTAACCTCCATTCAAAGTTACTTTTAAAATCTCACAATGACTGATTTTAGAGAAGGAATGAGTTTTAATAATATTCTACTCCAGTTTTCTGTCCCCCCCCCTTTTTTTTTTTTTTTTTTTTTTTGGTCTTTTTGAGACTGGGTCTCCCTGTAGCTCCAGCTGTCCTGGAACTCACTCAAGGCTGACCTTGAACTCACAGAGATCTGCCTGCCTCTGCCTCCGGAGTGCTGGGATTAAAGGTGTGTGCCACCATGCCTGCTCTCTTCTCTGTCCCATTTTTTTTTTAAACGAATGAGTAAAAGATTAAAAGTAATGAGCCGGGTGTGGTGGCGCACGCCTGTAGTCCCAGCACTTGGGAGGCAGAGGCAGGCAGATCTCTGTGAGTTCAAGGTCAGCCTTGAGTGAGTTCCAGGACAGCTGGGGCTACAGGGAGACCCTGCTTCAAAAAGACAAAAAAAAAAAAAAAAAAAAAAAAAAAAAAAAAAAAGATTAAAAGTATTATCTAAATTCACATTCACTTGGCACTAAAGCCAAGATTAAGCCTAAAGTCTTCTAATGTCAGCCCTTTATTTTGTCCTTCCTTCCTCTCCCTGTACAACCCCTATGCCTTTCAATCCCACTATGTAGCCCAGGCTATCCTTGAAACTTTAATCTTTCTGCCCTGACCTCCTAAGTACTAGAGTTACAGGTGTACACTAACCCAGTCATCAGTTCTTCCTTTATGAAACTATCACAATTTAAAAAACTGTGAAGATCAGAAGGGGGTGTTGACTCTCCTAGAGCTAGGTTTCAGGAGTTGTGAGCCTCTGGATATGGGTGCTGGGAACTGAATTTGGGTCCTCTGGAAAAGCAGCAAATCTCTTAACTGCTGAGCCACCCTTCTAGCCCCATCACTAATCTTTAATAACTCTTTCCCAAAAGTACCTCCTGAAACTCTGCATATCTTCGAAAACATTATAACAGTATATTAATAACAGTTAATTCCTAGAGATTTATTAGGAATATGATTTCCTTTTTATACACCTTTGAACAGTGCATTTATTTAGAAAATATTTGCCGAGCATGGTGGTACACAACTTTAATCCCAGCACTTGGGATGCAGAGGCAAGCTAATCTCTGTGAGTTTGAGGCTACCCTGGTCTACAATGTGAGTTCTAGGCCAGCCAGGGCTACACAGTGAGAGCTGAAAAATAAAAAAAAGAAAAAGAAAATATACAGATTCACACAGCAGTAGGTGAAGTCATCATGTGGCAGGGAGAGAAGCTAGAGTCAAGTGTCTGAGGCACAGGCCCAGCTCTTCTACTCCTGCTGGTGTTTGTCCAAGGTGTCAACAAGGCCCTAGGTTGGGGCTGTTGTTAACCTGTGTCACAAGGGATGATATGAACCAAAGAGAACTTGCTTGTGTAAATCACATGAGCCAGTAATGACTGTTGCTTTCCAGAGTTGACTACTAATGGCAAGGAAACAAAACTACTGGCCAGGCCTAGGCGTAGGTGGTAGAAATTTTGCAAACTTTATACAATAATTACTGAAAAACACACAAGGCATTAAAGCAGGAGAAGCTCCAGGAACCTGGTCTCACATTATGTAATTGTGACAGAATAATTTATCTTAATACATTAGGGTTGAAACACCTACTTCTTCCCAAGCCTGGGGATAGCATGGAGGAGAGCTATATCTACTCACTAGGACAAAAGCTCCTGAGGTCTTCATGAGAATCAAGAGGATGCAGGACATTCATTTGGATTCTTACATAAAGACCAGTAAGAGAGATCACAATAGCTTGTCTTATTTTTGCCCCATTTTAAATAGTCAATTATCTAATTAGAAACAAACCAACAATCAAACAAATAAACAGCAACAAAAGAACCATGCATCCTGTATCCATATCCAAAGATGTTGTGGACAGAGCTATCAAGACAAGTTCAGTTTGTATTACAGGGAATTGGGACATAGCTCAGTTGGTAGAGTGCTTGCTTAGCACACAAGCTCGGGTTTAATCTCCAGCAGCACATACACCAGGCATGGTAGCACATGCCTTTAATCTCAGCACTTGGGAGGATAAAAACTCAAAGTCATTCTGACCCACATAACAAGTTGGAGGCCAACCTGGGTTAAAACCTAGTATTGCAATATATAACTTGTCAAATTCTAAGCTAGGCAGCAAGATTTAAACTGTCATTCAAGAGAACAAAGAAGGAACTTCACATGCTCTCTGGAAAGCAGAAAAGCCCAGCTGCGATGGTGGCACATGCCTATAATTCCAGCACCTGAAGGCTGAGGCAGCAGGATCAGGAGCTGGAGGCCAGCCTGGACTCTATACCAAGTTCAAAGCTAGCCTGGATACAGGGGTAGACTGTGCCTCAAAAACAAAACAAAAACATGCACACAAAAAAAGCTGCACTCACAATTTAAGTGTTAACTATATCCCATGAATCTAATACTTTTTAGAATTGAATTCAGTTCCACCCCAATCACTGTCTGTAACCTTCCCTTGTCTAGAACACAGTACAAAGCAAAGCAATTGTTCTTTCTGGTATTAGCTTTCCTGTCGGGAGCCATGCTTGACTTAAACATTGGTAAAAGTAGAGTGCCTCTTTAAGAGCTTCTGAGCTCTCCACTTCAGCAGTTTGAGCTGACAGGCTGTGCCTCCATGATGAATCAGGTCTCTTAGAAACTTACTTTTGGTTTGGTCTTCGGGCACCGGAATTGGTGAGGTAATGCAGCAACGTGCTGCATCCATAGTTACTTTCTGTTAGTAAAATATCTATGGTGATTCCTTGGTTACCCCAAATCTGAGTCCTATATAAGATCTGTGATCCCCACAACAAAAAGCCATCATGTAATCACTCCCCTACCTGTAACTGCGTTCCTTTAAATAAATTCCTCAGAATTTTGTCTGAGTTTCTTTCTTGTTGAAGACCCAAGTCTGGTGGGCTTGGGGGGGGCATTCAACAACTGGCACCCAATGTGGGGCTCGAAGACCCCTGGCACCAGGCTGCCCAAAACGATTTTTGAAGAGAAAATTGTTTTTTGGGTAAGTATGCTTTTGTTAGGTTAGTATGTCCTTTTCCCTTCTTTCCTTCAGTATATTTTTGTAGTTATAGGTTGCAAGTTTCAGGGTTTGGTTTATGGGCTCTTGGTATGAGATTTTTAGATTTTAAAGTAGGGGACAGAGTCAGGAAAAAAGTGAAAAAGGCATCTCAGACAGGAGAAGCAGTTTCACTTGACTTCTGGGCTACTTGGACATTTTTTAGAGTGTTTTCTGAATGCTGTCCAAGGAGATTGTTTCCAAGCCAGCTTTTTCATACATCTAGAAAGGCGATTAATCTTTATAAAATTCATGAGGAGGTGGGGTGTAATGTCTTAGAGCAAGTTTGCAGAGTTTTTTATTCAGAGTTTCCTCCTCCTTACCCGGTTCCCGGCATTCAGAGTTCAGTGAGAAAGCAGACCCAGATGGCTAACTTTAAATTCTGGTGGAGAAAATCAGACCTAGATGTTAAAAATGGACTGTCCTTTTAAAGATGTTTTTTGCCTGATGTTTCTTGCTTGTTGTTTCAAACTAATGTAGAATAGGTTAAAAATGTGAGAAGCTGACTCTAGGCAGAAACTGGTCCTTTCTGTTCAGACTCATGCTAGTTCTCACAGACTTCTGTTCTCAAGAATTTTCTAGGTTCAGACTGACCCTCTGACTCTGTGAAAGGAACTGAGAGCAGCTTGCATGTTTTAGTGCCTTGACATGCAGGATTTTCTTTGGCTAAAAAGGCTTCCACCTCAGGGGTCAGTCTCCTTGGGTCCCTGAAAGGGTGACCTAATCCAGATTAATCATACAAGAAACCTGGGGACACAGGCATAGGAATACAATTCCACTGTGATTAATCTAATGGGGAACAGTTTGAGGGCTGTTCAGGATGCTGACCAGGGCTGTCCACAGCGATGCTTTGGGACATAAATCAGGCGTGCCCATGCAATGTCGACACTGTGCATTTTGTAGATCTGCGTTGGGTGCCATTCCCAACATATTTTGTTTCAATTTGGTTTGATGGTACCATGTAGAAAATTTTTCCCTCATTTTGAGCCTGGCATGGCTCTGTTTAAAAAAGATGGCAGTTTTGGAACTTTCCTTTGTCTTTCTGTACAATGTTCTTTCCTGACAGCGCAGGTCGGTGGCTCACGTATGAGAGGTGGCATCCTGAGCACTCTAAACAAGTAATTTGTGGCAGAAGTTACTTGTGATGAGTACTCTAAACAGGTGGCTTGTGGCAGAAGCTGCTTGTGATGAGTCTAGGGGCTCTACAGGTAGCTCGTGGCAGGAGCTACAGGTAGTAATGAACGGGTGATTCGTGGCAGGAGTCACTCGTGATGAGCTCTTGCACCTATTCTACTCCTTTCTTGGTTCCAATATTTTACAAAAAGATGTCAATGAATATTGTGCGTACTTTCCAAAATTAATATTAGGCTACTGATATCAGTCATAAATTTTTCTTTGACTTGTTTGTCCCACTTCAAATGTTCAGTTTGTTTGTGCCTCCATGGTTACCTGTTGTCACCTTATTGATCCATGGATGTGTTGTACGTTATCCTGACAACCTCTTGTTATGTTTGTGTCACTCTTGACTCCTCATTCCTAGAAGTATCTGGACCAGGGTGTCCTCTTCCTCCTTTTGTTGTTTTATGTTACCTTGACAACCTGGTGTGTGTTTCTCTGTTGCCCTTGGTTGTACTTGTTTCTAGACTCCACCTGGTGCTGCTGCTCAATATTATTATTGTTCTGGTTGCCCGCATCTCCCCTAGGCCTTCCTTGAATGGCACGTAACTACTTGAAGCTGCAGCCCAGCGTGATGCAGTTGCGTGCCGCCAGAGAGGTTTGGGGCGGGGTGCCAGGTTGGTAGATTTCATTTCATGTAAGTTTCCTTGCCATTTCTTTTTAGGATGTTCCTACTACACAGTAATAAACCTTTAATTATTTACACTTTTGCTGTGTTTCTCACTCTAGAGTTCCTGTTCAGATTCTTTTCTCTTCCTCCTTTTGTTGTTTTATGTTACCTTGACAACCTGGTGTGTGTTTCTCTGTTGCCCTTGGTTGTACTTGTTTCTAGACTCCACCTGGCGCTGCTGCTCAATATTATTATTGTTCTGGTTGCCCGCATCTCCCCTTGGCCTTCCTTGAATGCTGCGTAACTGCTTGAAGCTGCAGCCCAGTGTGATGCAGTTGCATGCCACCAGAGGGGTTTGGGGTGGGGTGCCAAGTTGGTAGATTTCATTTTACATAAGTTTTCTTGCCATTTCTTTTTAGGGTGTTCCTAATACACAGTAATAAACCTTTAATTGTTTACACTTTTGCTGTGTTTCTCACTCTAGAGTTCCTGTTAAGATTCTTTTCTGTTACATTCTACACTTTTGACAGGATCTAAATATCTAGGTGAAACTGTCTAAGGCTTTTTGACACATGGTCTTTGGGATCGGGGCTTAGCTGCTTGAAGCTGTGGCCCAGCATGATGCAGCTGTGCCCTGTCTTGAGGCTATTGTGCCATGGACTCAACGGTCTTCTGAAACAGGGGAGAGTCCTATCTCTCTCTTGTTGGTTGATTGTTGCCTTGGACCCCTGCTTGATAAATGCATACCTCTTTTGCTTAACAGGACTGTCTGTCTTCAGACCTTGGAGGATAAACAAGAAGACACCTCCACCTTTGCTAACAATTTTCAATTAACTGTTGTAGGATATTTCTTCTTCCTAGGTTGATATCTTTCTTTATTCCCAGGAATGGGACGGCTAAAGCATATACTTCAGAAAAAAGGTGAGATGTTGAGTTTGGTTGTGTTTCCATGGATACTTGTTCTCACCTTGTTGTTCCAGGGATGTTTTATGTTACCTTAGCAACCTATTATGTATGTTTGTGTCATCCTTGCCTACCTGTTTCTAGATCTCTCAGAGGAGTGTCCAATCTCCTCCTTCAGTTTGTTGTTACTTTGGAAACCTACATGGTATATAAATACCTCTTTTCACTTACAGATCAGTCCGTCTTCAGACCTTGAGGTGCACACTTCAATGAAGACAACACCTTTGCCTTTACAACATTTCATTAACTTTTGCTTTCATTAAATTTTCCTTTTAGGAATTCTCTTTTAGGTTAACAATTCTTCTTTACCACGAATATGGGACAAGGTAACAGTCATCAGCTGTTTATTGCTATGTTTAAACATCTACTTAAGGAAAGAGGTGCAAAAGTTAGCTCACAAAAATTGAATGACTTTCTGGAATTCATCAAGAAGGTTTGTCCTTGGTTTCCTGAACAGGGTTCCTTGAGTATTGAAATATGGCATAAATTAGGAAAAGAATTGCAGGATTTTTATGACAAGGAAGGACCTCTGAAGGTTCCAATAGATGGCCTTCAGTCTCTGGACTCTCATTCAAGATTCCTTGGATTCTAGATCCAAAAAGGAAAACCTCGCTGAGAAAGGCATGTTAACTTGTATCAATCAGCCTTCTGCTCCTCCAGGTTATAAAGTAGAGGAGTCTCAGAGGTTGTTTGATGCTTTGCGAGATCATTCTGATGAGGAATTTGATTTATCTGAACAGGTTTCTGCTTCGCTTCCTTCCTCTAAAATACAGAACCAGCCTAAAAAGGACACTCAGGTAAAACATACACAAACTCAATTAAATTTGCCTTTTGCAGGTTCTTCTCATGCAATAGAACTTTGTCCTCCTCCGGTACATAGCAACTCTGTTGCTAGACTTGCTGCTGCAATTACATTTCTGCTACTTATTCCCCTCTCCTTCACCTTTATACCTGGTCTACTATTATGGTTGTCAGTGCTCCTGTGCATGGGGCAGGATGTAGCCACTTGAAGCTGTGGCCCAGCGTGATGTGGCTGCGCCCTGTCTTGCATTTCTGCTACTGACTGCTGTGTTTTCTTAGGTATGGCAATCCTTTCCTTCTTCTCCTTTGTCCTTAATGCACACATTACAACAGATTGTGCAGCATGCAGCGGCAATTGGAGAGGATGTGTCAGGCTTTCATCTTTTTCCAGTTATGGAACATGATGATGGCTAGGGAAATAGGGTTAGAACACATGTCACATTTCCATTCAAATCTCTAAAAGAGTTAAAATCTGCTTGTGCACAGTATGGGCCTACGGCTCCTTTTACTCAGGCAGTGCTGCTAGAATCTATGATTACTAAAGCCTTGGCTCCTAATGATTGGAAGCAAATAACTAGAGCTTGTCTGTCAGGAGGAGATTTTCTTTTATGGAAATCAGAATTTGCTGATTATTAGACTCTGTTCTGACATTGGCCTTCATACACACAAGGTGTGGCCATTGCTGCTGCTCTGCAAAACAAACCTATAAAAGTTGTTTTATTCAAACAGCACAGTAAGCAAAGATGTTTTAAATGTGGCCAACTAGGACATTTTCAAAACCATTGCCCTCGCAGTAATTTCAATTACAAAAAAGGGAAACAATCCATTTCAGAACTTTTCTGACAATTAGGTGATTCAGAAGTAGATCTTAGCACCTCCATTTATGCAGTGATAACTCCTAAAATGAAAATGCAAGCTTTGCCAACAGGAGTTTTTGGTCCTTTGCTTCCCGAATCAATAGGTTTAATATTAGACAAAAATAGTGTTTCTGTAACAGGATTATTAGTCTCTCCTGGAATTATTGATGCGGATTTTAAAGATTATGTTACATTCACCTTCCAAGATTTCTGTTATTCAACAAGGACAAAGTTTAGCATGGTTGATCTTGCTTCCCTTGTTTTCCTCTCAGAAAAGAACAAAAAGATCTCAAGTCTTAAAGTCCTCTGATACATATTGGGTTCAGAAAATTCACAAAAGTCGGCCAGAATTAAGCTTAAATATCAATGGGAAACGCTTCCTAGGCTTACTTGATACAGATGCAGATGCATCTGCAATTTCAGAACAGCATTGGCCCAAATCTTGGCCCAAGAAGCATACTATTACTCATCTACAAGGTATAGGTCAAAGTATAAATCCAGAACAAAGTAGTGATGAACTTCATTGGCAAGATGATGAGGGAAATAAAGGCCTGTTTATTCCTTACATACTTTCTGGCTTGCCTATCAATCTTTGGGGTCGAGATGTTATGTCTAAAATGGGAGTTTGCCTTTCTAGTTCCAGCACTCAAGTTGTGCACTCCCAACCACCATTGAACATTGGTGATTTACAGCAGTTTTTAGTGGAGGTTGCTGAGCAACCTACACCTCATGCAGATCCAATTATATGGAAATCTGAAGACCCTGTATGGGTGCCTCAGTGGCCTCTGTCAACAAATAAATAGTTGCTGTTGAGCAGTTAGTGCAGGAACAACTCAATGCAGGACATATTGTGCCCTCTAATTCTCCATGGAATTCTCCTGTATTTGTCATAAAAAAGAAACCAGACAAATGGAGATTGTTACAAGATCTTAGAAAAATTAATAAAACTATGGAATCTATGGGAGCCCTACAACCAGGTTTGCCATTGCCTTCTGCTGTACCTCAAGACACTCATAAAATTGTTTTAGATATAAAAGATTGCTTTTATACTATTCCCCTAGCACCACGGGATTGCAAAAGATTCGCTTTTAGTGTGCCCTCAGCTAACTTTAAAGAGCCCTTAAGGAGATGTCAG
>NW_008331125.1:4825688-4846043 GCF_000622305.1 Nannospalax galili | reverse complement strand
CACTTGCCTGTCTCCCCTGCTAAAGTCTTACTTCCATACTTTGAAGCCATATCAACTTTGATTCAGCTTATCAGGTCTGAATCTACTAAGTATTTTGGGCAGGAACCTGCTAAAATCATAGTTCCTTTCAGTAAATCTCAGGTTGATTGGTCGTTTCAAACTTCTGACGCCTGGAAAATTGCCCTAGCTAATTATTCAGGGTCTACTGATGATCATTATCCTACATAAGCTTCTGCAGTTTTGTCAAACCACTGATCTTATATTTCCTAAAGTTACAAGCTCTGTTCCCTTGCCAAATGCTTTGTTGATTTTCACAGATGGCTCTTCCAATGGAAATGCCTCCTATGTTGCTGATGGAAACACCGTAGTGGTTCATACTTCTCAGTCTTCAGCACAGGTTGCTGAACTTCATGCTGTTGCTTTAGTTTTTCAAAGATTTCTGGATCAAGAGTTTAACCTTTATACTGATAGTTTTTATGTATTTTCTGCCTTTTGTATTAGAATTGTTCCTGTTGTAAAAACTTCTAATAGTATGGTACATGAATATTTTCTCAAATACAGTCTTCTATTATTGCCAGGACAAGGAAATTCTTTGTGGCTCATATTCGAGCACATACTAGTCTACCTGGACCCCTCACTCAAGGAAATGATTTGGCTGATCTTCATACTAAAATTGTAGCTTTCTCTGATAAGGAGCTTGCTCAGCAAGCCCATGCTAAAACATCAGCAAAATAGTTTGTGGCTACAATTTGGTATCTCAAGAGAAGCTGCTCGGGATATCATTTGCCGCTGTCCTCAATGTCCTACTATTTCACAAGTCCCACAGGTAGGGATTAACCCTCGTGGGCTTATTCCTAATCAATTATGGCAGATGGATGTTACTCACATTCCAGAATTTGGACGGTTATAGTATGTTCATGTTACTATAAATACATTATCTGGTTTTCTCTTTACTTCTGTTCTTACTGGTAAAAGTACTAAACATGTCATCACTCACTGCATTCATTGCTTTTCAGCACTTGGAACTCCCAAAATCTTAAAAACTGATAATGGTTCTGGGTATACTTCTTGCTCTTTTCATGACTTTTGTATACAATTTACTATCCAGCCAACAAGGTCAAGGCATTACTAAATGTACTCATGGTACTCTTAAGATACAATTAAAAAAGATTAAACATAGTCCACTATATATCCAGTCACCTCAAAATCAATTAAACCATGCTCTCTTTGTTTTAGATTTCTTAACCTTAAATGCCCATGGTCACTCTGCAGCTAATAGATTGTGACATCCTTCTTCTTCCACAGATTGTGCCAAAGTCAAATAAAAGGATCCTTATACGGGACTCTGGCATGGACCAGATCCTGTCCTTATTTTGGGGAGAGGGCATGTTTGTGTTTTTCCACAGGATGCTGACAGTGCACGTTGGCTGCCTACACGTCTTGTTTGGTTTGCAGAATCTCCGGATTCTGCCACCTGTGTCATCACATTGTGCCGCCCGATGTCACCATCCTGCTCTTCTTCTTTGCCTGGACTTTTTCCACCTCCTGGCACCCACCGTTCTACTTCTCTGGCCTTTAGTTCTGATGCATCACTACGCTATTTGATTGATTGTCTATCCCACATGATTTGTACACCACTGTTATGCTCATTTGTGTGTTACTCCTTCCCTTATGTACTCCCTATGTACCCTTGGGTTGTTAGTTGCCGTCTTGTTCCCAACTCCACATTGGTGTCCTTTTGATTTACACTTAAGAGGGGGGAATTAGGCCTGTGCAGCCTACGCCTACAGTGACCGAATGGACAATAGACTATAGACCTAAAGCAGACCTAAAAGCACCTAAAAGCTAAGCACCTAAAAGCTAAAATAGTAAAGTTGTCTACTTTCAGTGGCACACTTTTGCACACACACTTTGCAAAAGCAATATTTCCCGTTTCTTCCCCAAGGCCATGGCCAATTGACGGGAGCTTTCCGGAGGCTGGTTAGCCAGTGACAGGTAAGATCTTCTCAGAGTAAAGCGGGATGCCAGCCGCCCCCAACGGCTTTCACTCTGGTAGAGGACAACCTAAGACAGGCACGGTCTTTCCATCCCAGTCTTGGCATGTTCTTCATCTTTAAAAAATATAAAAAGAAAGGGGGAAATGTCGGGAGCCATGCTTGACTTAAGCATTGGTAAAAGTAGAGTGCCTCTTTAAGAGCTTCTGAGCTCTCTGCTTCAGCAGTTTGAGCTGACAGGCTGTGCCTCCATGATGAATCAGGTCTTAGAAACTTACTTTTGGTTCGGCCTTTGGGTACTGGAATTGGTGAGGTAATGCAGCAATGTGCTGCATCCGTAGTTACTTTCTGTTAGTAAAATATCTATGGTGATTCCTTGGTGATTCCTTGGTTACCCCAAATCTGAGTCCTATATAAGATCTGTGATCCCCACAACAAAAAGCCATCATGTAATCACTCCCCTACCTGTAACTGCGTTCCTTTAAATAAATTCTTCAGAAAACTTCAGACTTTTGTCTGAGTTTCTTTCTTGTTGAAGACCCAAGCCTAGTGGGCTTGGGGGGGATTCGACACTTTCCCTGTTATACTTTCTGAAGGCAAAGCCCATCCTGTGCCAGGCTTTAGCCATTCTATTTGTGGCCTGGACTGACCAATTCTAAGTTCACTGTTTTAATGATACAAGAGGTTTACGCAGATCGGTCTCACTGTATTTGAATATGGAAAATATTAAGTAAAAAAGGGAACTTTATTGATATGTATTATAAAAATTATATAATGTACATTAATGTTTGGGTTTTCTAATATTCAGTAGTTGTCTGTTTTATACAAATAATCAAGTACTAGTATATTATTGAACAGTTAAATATTTCTCAGAGCTATGTGACCCTCATTTTAATAATCACTATTTGAGATAGTAATTTTTCTTTGAAAGAACCTAGGGTTAGCTTATTGATGCAAACTTTTTCTATCAGTGTCTCATATTTTAAATAAGAGCTAATGGTATTTGTTTTTTCTTTTTCATCTTATCACTAGTGGGCTCTATATTCGTAGGTGTCCCTTACTAAAACAGCTGTTTCTGTTTTGCTTTATTTTTGTGAGCAGGGTCTTCTTACACAGCCCAGGCTCACCTTGAACTATTAGGATTTGAATGTGAAATGTCTCTGATGGCTTTTGTACTTGAATACTTAGTCCTGAGCTGGTGGTGGTTCTGTTTCTGGAGGTTGTGGAAACTTTAGAAGGTGAGGCTTAGAGGAATTGGATCTCTGGGAGCAAGTCTTGAGCTTTACCCCCAGCCTGCTTCTGTTCTGTCTCCTTCCCAAAGCCACAGCTACATGCTGCTCCCAACACCATGCCATTCCTCCCATGATGGACTGTATTCTCAAACCATGAGGCCAAATCAATCCTTCCTTCCTTTTTTTTTTTTTTTTTTCTTGTCAGATATTTGGTCAGTGATGAGAAAACTAATAAGGAAAATGGGGCTGGATAGTTGGCTCAGCAGTTAAAAGTGTGTACTGCTCTTCCAGAGGACCTGAGTTCAGTTCCCAGCACTCACATTAGGCAGCTCAACTTCCTGGAGCCTGTGACTCCAGTTCTAGAGGGATGGGATGTTTCTTGGCTACTTGGACATCTGCACTTGTGTGCACATAACCTCCCCCCATAATTAAAAATAATAGAAGTAAATCTTAAAGGAAATTAGTACTGAGAAGTAGATTATGTTGTAATAAACCTGACTGACCATGTGTTTTGTAAACCACTGGAACTGATTTGCTGAAGAAATGTGGAAGAATTTAGATCTGCAGGCTGAAGAAGCCCTAGAATGCTAAGTAGACTTAATGGGCCATTTTAGTAGGAGCACAGAAAATCAGAATGCTCAGAGAAGTGTAAAATGGAGGAGAGGTTCATGAGGTTGCAGAGGGGAAGGGCTCTATCTGGAAGAGAACTAAAGGCCATTTATTCTGTCATCTTACTCTCTGTCCATGTCCTGATAATGAATAGGTTTGAATTCCAAAGCAGTAAGCTCACTTGTTTGGGGGAAGAAGTTTCAAGACAGCCTAAAATCTAGGCTGTAGAATGGTTATTACTCAATGATCTTAGTCAGGCTTGCTTTATAGTAACAAAGAGGTGTGATAAATGTGTAGTTTGGCATGAAAGAAGTGTGAATGAGTTTAAAGCTACAGACAGTGAGTGTGGAAAAAGCAGCTCTAATTGTTAAAGAAACTAATGCCAATAAGGAGAAACCTCAAGCTCTGCACTAGGACAATAGGAAAGTTACCCAAAGGGCAACACTCCATCCATGGAAGGCCCCAGGTTACAAAAATAAAAATTCATTGCAAGGAGAGAGCCTGAATTGAGAATGCCTCCAGAGGATTCCTTGCTGAAAAACAGCTGCCAGGGAGGAGTTTTCCCAGATTTAGCTGCAAAGGCACAGAAAAGCTGCTGCAGCTATGGCCCAAGAGTGCCAGGCCACATCTGGACATGACAACAGAATTTGGTGTTTTCTATGGAGTGTTGGTTTTACAGTCATTAAAAATGCAAGTTATTGGTCATGAGGATTGAATCAAGATTCCAGAAGAGCCACTGGATCTAGGCACCTCACAAGGGCAGATTTCTTGCATGGAGCTCCTGAGTGGGCTGTGTATGAAGCTATAAGATGAAGTCTAAGTTACAATGGAGACTCCAGCATACTGGAGATGCTCAACATGTGGAATGTCCACCAAGGAAAACTGTAGGCACTGAGTGGACCAGCTCAAGAGTAGACACATATCCTGGAGGCAACATAGCTGGAAGGAAGGGGCTGAGCTTATTAGAGCCTGGATGCTGTCACAATGTGAGCCCCAGGTGCCCGACATGGAGTGTCAAAATTTGGCATTTTTGCTGCTGGGTTGTGGTCTTGCTTTGGTCCAGTCTTTTCTTGTTATGCCTCTACTTCTCTAATTTGGAATGGAAATGCTTACTTTACAGAAAGTATGTAACCTATTTTATAGAGGTGAAGAGAGTTAAGACTTTACAAGCATTGGAACTGAAAGAGCACAGGGACTTTTGAAGTTGATCTGAATGCATTTTACATTATGAACTGGCCTTCGGCCTATAGAGACCAGTGACAGAATGTTACTATGTCAATGTGAAATGCCCCTCACAGATTCCTATGTGTGAACATTTGGCCCCTAGCTGGTGGTGTTATTTTTCTGAGACTGTAATCTGTGGGAGGTGGGGTTTGTTGAAGGAAGTGGATCTTGCCTTTAGAGATCTTGAGATTTGTATCTGGCACTGCTTCCTGTCTTGTCTCTACTTTCTGGTCTGCCAATACATAAGTAAGTAGCCTCATGCTCCTGTTGCCACAGCCATGAGCTGCTCTATGATGCTTTCTCACTGCTGGCCAGAATTAAATCTGCCTCCTGCCTTCCTTATTAAGTATTTGATTCCAGAGATGAAAAATGTAACTAAGGCATACTCACTGTGTTTCCCAAGTTTGCCTTAACTTATGCTCCTCCCTGCTTATTCCCTAGTGTTACCATACCCAGAACGAGTCACCATATTAAAGTTATTTTCATCTTACAATTGGTATAGCTTAAGGGTTGTCTTTCAGAGCTTTCTCCAAAGGGGTTTTGTTTTTCTGGGTTTTTGTTTTGTTTTGTTTTGTTTTTTAAATTTATCCCTTCTCTCATTTAGATGGAACTTTTCAGCACATGTTGCAGAAACAAATTCAGTTATAGAGAACATTTTCTCTATGAAGGTCATTTGATCTCAAGTTGTACAGTAAAGGTTTGGTAGCAAGGCTAAAAGGACAAACATACCCATGATGCTGGTTAACACAGGTTTAGGACTATGCCAATAAACCACATATGATTACTATTCATTTTTTAAAATTAGGCAATTCATAGGAGCATCCTGTAAGACTTTAGTGAAAACTACGATTAAACTGAGCATGGTGGCTTAAACCTTTAATTTCACCATTCATGAGGCTGAGGCAGGAGGACGGCAGTGCGTTCAAGGCCAGCTTGGGCTATACACCATGACCGTGTCTCAAAAAGAAAACTGAAAAAAAAAAGAGCTGGCCCAGTAGTTAGGAGTACCGAGTTTAATCTCTAGGACCCACACAGTGGAAGGACAAACCTGACTCCCCAAAGTTGACCTCTGACTTACACAAGCACATACACATATATACATACAAATACACAATGACTAAATGTTAATAAAATTTTTTTTAAAAAAGAAAACAAAGTGAAAAACAAAACACCTGAAACGAACTAAGATCAAGCAAAAGTGAAATAAACAACTAGCACAAGCATTCTTTCTAATACGGCAGAATATAAACACCTCACAAACCCTAAGACAAATCCTATTGGCCAAGACAATAGAAAGAAATATGTAAAATGTACAAGAAAGTGGAAGGAAGATTTAAGTGAACGCTGCTTTGACAATAGATTCTTTAATGTTTATTGTGACTAAGAGGAGACAAATGCTAACTGAATAAACAGTTTAAAAAGCTCTCAAGGGACCTCTCAAGGGACTGATTCAGTTCTGCAAGAGTATTAAAGACCCCCCCCCCCCCGCATGATGTCTTAGGGTACAGAAAAGAATAATTTAAGAGAAAAGAAACAACAAAATAAGTACTTGCTAAGCACCCATGTACACAGCCTGGTGCTCTTCTAAGAACAGTGACAGCAGTGAAAAAGGCAAGCTGGATGGAAAAGGGTATATGAGGTTACAGTAGATGTCATAGCGATTATTAGGGAGAAAGAGGGGGATGAAAAGAAGGAAGGAGGAAAGGCAGGGAGTGAAGAAGAGCAGGGTAACAACACTATGAGGAAAAACGAAAGTGAGACAAATATTAGAGGAAAATGTTCCAAAGCCAGAAGGTATGAAGGAAGAGGCTTCAGACTGAAGGAATTCACAAGAAGGCTAAGTGATGGGGGATGGAAGGGAGGGAAGAGAGACAATATTTTGACAAAATCAAAAAGCTGTAAAGCAGAGAAAAAAGATGCATATACACACTGTGATGGTTAGCTTTCACTGTTAACCTGGACACGATCTAGAATCACATGGGAAGCAGGTCTCAATGAGGAACTGTCTACATTGGGTTGACGTGTGGGCATGTCTGTGGGGGATTATTTTAATTAAACTAATTGATGTAGGAAGATCAAGACCACTGTGGATGGCACCATTCTTTAGGTAGGAGCCCTGAAATGTGCAAGAGTGGAGAATGAGTTATGCACAAGTAAGGAGGACGCACACGTGTGTTAATTTGCCTCTTCTTTTGACTATGGATGTGCTGTGCCTAGCTGTTTGAAGTTCCTGTCTTGACTTCCCCACAGTGATGGACTATACACTAGAATTGTAAGGTGAAACAAATCCCTTTTCCCCTAAGTTGCTTTCTATCAGGGTATTTTATCACAGCAACAGGAATGAAACTAGGACACACACAAACCCCAAACCTCAGTTTATACTCTTCCAGCTAGAAGAGGAATTATCTACAGGAGGCAAAAAGAAAACTGGTCTTGAAATTGTCGTCTGCAGGGGCTGGAGAGATGGCTCAGCAGTTAAGAGCACTGACTGCTCTTGCAGAGGACATGGGTTTGATTCCTAGCTCCCACATGGTGGCTACGAACCATCTTTAACTCCAGTTCAGGGGAATCTGAAGCCCTCTTCTGGCCTCCACGGCATTGCTCGACACTGGTGCACTCACATACATTCAGGCAATAGACTCATACACATAAAATAAAAATGATAAATAAAATTTTAAAAAATTATCATCTGCAATAGTAGGAACTTGAAGAAAGTGAACACAGTATCTACATACACACACATGCACGTACACACACACACACACACAAAGATCACAATCCAAAATCCTATACCTAACAAAAAAATCTGGAAGAGTTAAAGATAATCAATTAATAAATTATACCATCCAAATCTATTGCCTAATGAAAACATAGTGCAGTTCACAATGCTGACTATAAATGTGGCCTAATCAGGGGAATGGCTGAAAAACTGTACAAACACAAGATGGAACATTATGAAGTTAGGAAAGTTCTTAATGCTATTATAAGAGATGACATGGAGGGGTTTATATGTGTTGTATCTGAAAGATTTACAGAAGTATATACATCTCATCTTGCAAAACCAAATAAATCCTCCTGTATGCCAACATAGGTCTATACAGAATTGTAGTAAGAAATATACGCTAGGCTAATAATGTGCTGTGATAAGAGGGGGTAAAGAACAGGAGTGAGGTGCTAGTATGAGAAAATAGGTTTCCACATCATCATGGCAAACACTCCACTATTTAAAATTATGTTTCATGAGCACATATGGGGAATGGTCAAGTACTGGTTACCTTAGATTCTAGATGACCATTACTGTTAGGGTCCCACAGACACCAAGAAGATTGTACAAAAAAAATTTATTCGGGATTTTAGAGCAAAAGCAACCAAATGGTGACTAGCTGAGCACAGACTTCACGAGCCAAAGATTGAGTCTGGCCCCGAACAATAACAGGCAGGGGCTTTTATTGGAGAACTCCACAGAAACCCATGCATGCCAAGCATCTTTTAAAATAATTGGATGGCCCTATATCCTGCATATGGGGAAGTTTTGATTGGTAGGGGCTGTCTTCTTCAGGGCATTGGAATGTGCTGACTGATATCTTTAGGGCCAGAAGTTTTTGTTCATACCTTATAAGGCTTTTACATGTCCAGGGCTTGGGCGGGGGGGGTTAGTAACTGGAAATTTACAATATGCCTGAGCTTGTCCAGGCTTTTCTGAAGAAGCTAGCCAAAATGGAGTTAGTGCATTCTTGCTCTTCATTTTTCCCTAGAGTTATGGCAAGAGTTAAATCTTTAAGCCACGCAAATTACAGAAGTGGAAAGAAGCAGTTAGACAGTGCATTTAGGGCAGTGGAACCATTTCTATATTGTCGTAAGGCTCGGGGTCTTGGTTTAAATGAGCATACTGTGAACACAGTACCATCAGTTGGACTGTCTGTATCCGTTCTCGGATTAATTTGAGCAAGGCATTAAGAATACAGGGGCCACAGGTGACTGCTAGTAGGAGGAAGAGGAGAGGTCCACCCATCGCTGAGATCAAAGTTGTTAACCATGGGGACCAGTCAAATAAGGATTCATATCAATTTTGTTGATTTAGTCATTTGTTTTCCCTTTCCTTAAGTCTTTTTCAGACCTCTTCCAAAGACTGTTTTATAACTCCCTAGTGATTGACATAGAAACAGCACTGTTCCCCTAGGGCAACACAGAGTCCTCCTTTCTCTAGAAAAAGTAAATCCAGCCCTCTCTTATTTTGTAAGGTTACCTCAGATAAAGAGGATAGTCTTCAAGGTGGTGGATAGACATTTCTAATGATTGTATGTCTAAGTCTATGGCCTGCCTAAGGAGGTGGTAATTTTTATCCTGGAGGACTAGTTCTGAGGCCCCCAGACCAGTTGCAGTGGTTACTCTGATCCCGAGTAAAGTAGACGGGACAATTGCAGTGGTTCCTATGGCCCTACGAGGTCTAGACTCTTCTGAGACTCTGGTTTCCATTTCTATGTCTGTTCTATAATATAGATGGGGAACCAGCTGCACTAGTACAAAAAAATCCCTGGTCTGGTTTAAAATGGAGGAGTGGAGACATTATAGTTAGGCCAGAGGTACAGGCCCACCAAGTAGAGTTGGGGGGCACCATATATGGGTTAGGTGTAGTAAAACCCTATCTCTTAAACAGAGTTACATGGATGTTGGTAAGAAGGGGGGACAATTTTATGTGAGGGAGTCACACATAGCCCTTTTCCATACACTTGGGTAAGAGTAAGCCCCCTTCTTCCCATAGGTGGGGGAATTCTACAGGCATTGGGGTCAGAAGTGACAGTATAATTTCCTGGGAGGGCTAGCCCATCATAAAAGGGAGGGCTCAGGTCCATGCAAAACCAGCAATGGATAGTGAGGTTAGGGGAGGTATTATTTAAAGCAATAAAGGTGGTATTTAGGAGGTTCGTAAGTCCAGGGGATGGCTGCAGGGTTTTTGGGCCTTGTGGACCCCTGAGGAGGTAGATCTATGGTGAGTGGAGTGGCGGTTTTGTCAGGTTGGACAGTTTGGCTAGTGGCTGGCTGTTTGGCAGATTTAAAAATTGTCAAGACTGGTGTTGGTCATCCAATTGGCTGTAACATTGTCTGAGCCAGCCCCATCTGAGTTCCTAAGACTGGACCCACCTGAAGATGGACTGAAAAATTATCCCTCGGTCAGTCCCTGAGGCGTATTGCATGAGGCCCCAAGTTCGCACATCAATCCATTTTTGTTGTTGTTTGAGTTCCCTTCCCTTCAGGGTAAAGCTTAAGGAGATAAGAATGCATCTAAGGGAAGTACAGGGTCCATCAAGTTGTCCTGTGTTGTGGTTTCTAGTAAGCCAGGACCAGCCAGGGACTGCAGTTACCTGGATTAAGTCGGTAGTGACTGGGGCAGCCCAATTAATATACCCAGTGGACATGCAGCTCCAAGAGGCACAAAAATAGTCTCCCGGCCCCCCACAGGTACTTCTACGGTTACCATTGTCGCCCAGGCAAACATAGAAGTGGTGTTCCCTAATCCTCTTTTGGGCGTGGGGGCTCTGGCAACTGCAGTTTGCAGTGCCTGAAGGAGAGGATGAGTCCCAAGTTCCTTCAAGCAGATTGCAAAGGTTGAATGTAATCTTGGGGAACCAGGTGCCCTGAGGTCTCAGGTGAGGGGAGATGTTCACCATCTTCCCAGTGGATGTGCTGCTAACTATCCAGGTGAGGTTTTGGAGTCCATAGGGGGAGTTAGCTAGGGCAGGCTCTGTGAGAAAACATAAAAAGGCAACAAAGGTTAGGGTGTAGCAGTGACTTTTAGCTTGAGAGGATTGTCTTTTACCTGTGTGACCTTCCATCTCTTGTTCAGTTCATCAGGTTTGTCATTTGGCACCAATTTCAGGTGTGAATGATGTATCCAGGTCTTGACACTGTCCCCTTTGACTGCGGTGGGGGTGGTGAGGATCACAATATGTGGCCCCTTCCAACAAGGTCCAAGGGCTCCTTGTGGTGTCATCTCACCCAAAAAAGGTCTCCTGGCTTGAATCTGTGCAGCTGGGCCGGTGGCAGTT
Source organism: Nannospalax galili (assembly GCF_000622305.1). Lineage (NCBI taxonomy): Eukaryota > Metazoa > Chordata > Mammalia > Rodentia > Spalacidae > Nannospalax > Nannospalax galili. Next base: position 4,834,937 of record NW_008331125.1, on the reverse strand, counting down.
CATAGATGTGCCTCAACAGAGGGAAAATGTTGCTTTGTGCCATCTGTAAGGCCTGTAGGGACTTAAGAAATTGAGATTCAGACAAATCAATTAGCACATCTGAAGGCAGCTTGGGAAGCAAAGGGGGTGGTCAGCCATACATGATTCATAAGGTGTTAGGCCTTGAGTATAGTGGGTGTTTCTGACTCTACATAAGGCAAAAGGCAGGAGGACTGTCCAGTCATCACAAGTCTCAAGGGTTAATTTGGTTAAGGTCTCCTTAAAAGTCCAATTCATCCTTTCTACTTGTCCTGAACTCTGGGGGTGATATGCACAATGTAGTTTCCAATCAGTCCCCAATGTTTTAACTAACCCTTGAGTTACCTTAGAGATGAAGGCTGGTCCATTATCTGACCAGAGGGGAGTCCATACCTTGGTACTGGTTCATCGATGATCTTTTTGATTACTACTGAGGTGGTTTCCCCCTTGGTTGGGAAGGCTTCGACACATCCTGAAAATGTATCTACAAAGACTAAGCGATATTTATAGCCATACCTGCCAGGTTTTATCTCGGTGAGGTCCGCCTCCCAATGGACTCCAGGCACAGTGCCCCTCTCCTTCCTGGCTGGGGGCATGACTTTCCCAATTGGGTTAGTAACCTGGCAGGGGCGACATCTGGAAAGGCAGCTCTCAATTATTTTAGTTAGGTCAAAGATGTGGTACGGAGTCAAGAGATCTTGTAACTTCCTTCTCCCTAGGTGAGTCCCTTTGTGGAGTTTATAAATTAGGTCTTCTGCCAGCTTGTGCGGTAGAATAAGCCTCCCATCAGAGGTGTATCATCATCCATGCTTGATCTTGGTGTTTTTCAGGGAAGCTAAATCCTGATAGTCCTGAGCTGAGTAGGTGGGCTCTTCTGGCAAGAGGGCTTCAGGCAGGATGACCAGTAGGTTTGGGGCTGCTAGGGCTACTTCTCTAGCTGCTAGGTCTGCTCTCCTGATTCCCTGTGCCTCTAGTGAATCCCCTTTTTGGTGTCCCGGACAATGGATGATGGCCAGTCTCTTTGGTAACCATATGGCCTCCAGGAGTTACAAAATCTCTTGCTTATTTTTGATAAGTCTTTCCCTCTGCTGTCAGGAGCCCTCTTTCTTTGCATATGGCCCCGTGGCCATGAGCCATAGTGAAAATATAATGGCTATCTGTGAAAATGTTAGCAGTCTGACCTCTACTTAGTTTTAGGGCCTGAGTCAGGGCAATTATTTCAGCCTTCTGGGCAGAGGTCCCAAACAGCAGAGAGGAGGCCCAGACTGTTTGCAATGGACTGGCAACTACCGCCCCCGCACACCTGGTTCCTTCCTTAATGAAGCTTCTTCCATCTGTGAACAGAATTAAGTCCGGGCGGGGCCATGGAACATCCGTCAGGTCTTCCCAAGTCCCATGTAAGCTGCAGAGTACCTCCAGGCAGTCATGCAGGACCTCAAGATCTGGTCTGGCAGCAAGGTGGCAGGACTGAGAGTGGTGCCGGAGAGGAACTGGATACAGGGAGGGTTAAGGAGCAAAGCCTGATAATGCGTCAGCTGGGCATTTGTCATCCACTGGTCAGGGGGATTTCTAAGGACACCCTCAATTGAGTGTGGGGGGGTGGCCATCAAGGGCTGTCCCAGGGTGAGCTTGTCTCCGTTCTTAACCAACAAGGCCATAGCCACAATCATTCTGAGGCAGCCCGGCCATCCTGAGGCCACGGGATCAAGCTCTTTTGACAAGCCAGCCACAGGTCTATTCCAAGGCCCAAGCACTTGGGTCAGGACTCCCTTCACCATTCCAGCTCGTTCGTCAACAAAGAGCTGATAGGGCTTATGGACATCTGGCAGAGCTAAGGCTGGAGCCGGCAATAAGGCCTTTTTAATTTCTTGAATTAAAGGAGTGTCCTCTCCTGAGTCTCAGTCCATAGGAAGGATGACTCATTCCCTCGAGTGGCTTCATACACGGGTTTTCCCAGCTCAGCAAATCTGAGTATCCAGAGCCGGCAGAAGCCTGAGACCCCAGGAACTCTCACAACTGCCTGCGGGATCTTGGGGTTGGGATTCCCATAATGGCTTGTTTTCTGGCTTGTGACAGCCATCTCTGTCCATCCCTTAATATGTACCCCAGGTACATTATCTAGGTGACACAGAGCTGAGCCTTCTTGGTGGAGACTTTCTACCCCAATTGATCCAAGGTCAGGAGCAAAACCCTGGTGGCCTGAAGACAAGTGCCTTCATCCTTAGTGGCAATCAGCAGGTCATCTACGTAGTGTAGGAGGCTTACCTCTGGGTGCGAGGCCTGATACTCCTGCAAATCTTGATGTAGCACCTTGTCAAAGATCGTAGGGGAGTTCTTGAACCCCTGTGGCAGTTGTGTCCAAGTGAGTAGTCCATTAAACCCCTGGTTCGGGTCTCACCACTTAAAGGCAAAAATGGGTTGAGATCTAAAACAGTATAGACTTTTCTCTCCAGGGAGAGTGAGCTCAGCAGGGTATATGGGTTGGGGACTGTAGGGTAGATATCCTCTACCCTCTTGTTAACTTCTCTCAAATCCTGCACTGGGCGGAAATCGTTAGTCCCCGGCTTCTTGACGGGTAGGAGAGGGGTGTTCCATGGAGATTGGCATGGAACCAGAATACCAAACTCCCTAAGGTGGTTTATGTGTTTGGTAATTCCTGCCCTGGTTTTGAAAGTCATCGGGTACTGTTTTACCCTTATAGGCTGAGCATTAGCTTTTAAGGTGACCCTTAGTGGTGGCTGTTGGATGGCCCTCCCTGGGGGATTAGTCTCCACCCAAACTCCAGGGATTGTTGCCTGGAGGTCCTTAAGGATACTCATTGGTCTCTTTTGAGGTGGTGGGGCATGCACCCTCCATTCTTCTTTCAATTGCAAACACAGAACATAGGCTGTGTCCAGTACAGTCACATTAAGAGGTCCTCTCCCAGAGAAATGGATCTGAGCCTTCATTTTATTTAGCAAGTCCCTACCCAATAAGGGATACGGGCACTCTGGGACCACCATAAAGGAGTGTGAAACTGTCTTCTTACCTAAGTTTACTTCCCTTTTGGTGGTCCTGGGATGTTGAGCGATTCCCGTGGCCTGTTGTACCCAGGTGCATTTACTGGTCAATTTTCCCATAGGCTCTTTCAAAACTGAATGTTGTGCTCCAGTGTTGACTAGGAAGTCAGCGGCTCATCCCTCCAATTGTAGGGTCACCCAGGGCTCATGGTGGAGGTTCATTGAGCCTGGGCCCCTTCAGTTTTCTAGGTTCACCAGTTTGAGGATTGGGTTTGGAGGGAGGCTGGGATCCTGGCCTTTGAGGATATTCCCTAGCCCAGTGGCCCAGTCGTTTACAATATGAACACTGGTCTCTTTTTAGGCGGGGCCAACCTTCCTGTGGGGGGGGTCTCAAGGCTCAGGTTCCCTCTTTCGTAGGGGGTCGGTCCCCCCACTCGGAATTCATCACCCTGTCAGCCATCAGTATTCTAGCCAGCCCTCTAGTTTGTCTTTCTTTAGGGGTTTTTCTATTGTTAAATACCTTATTCTCCAACGCCATCAGCTCAGAAAGGTTTTTGCCCTTGAAACCTTCCAGCTTTTGAAGTTTTCATTTTATGTCTAGAGCTGCCTGATTCATGAAAGCCATATTGATGGCCATCTGATTCTCTGGGGCCTCTGGATTAATGGGAGTATTAAGTTCTGAAGGCCTCTAGGAGGTGCTCCAGGTATGCCCCAGGAGACTCATCCCTTTTCTGCATCAACTGAGTGACCTTAGACAAATTTGTAGGGCACTTAGCAGCTGCCTGGAGATCCCCCCATAAGAATCTGGCGATAGAACTTTAGGCGTCCCCTACCTTCTGGAGTGTTATAGTCCCATCCCTCTGTTAGGCACATGAGGGGAAAAGGAGCCACAATCAAGTCCTCATTCTCTGTCGGTCACCCATTGTCTCCAGGGAGTGCATATCTGCATTCCCGAAGAATGCGGTTCCATTCCTCAGTGGTGAACAGGATATTTAGTAACTGTTGGCAATCATCCCAAGTGGGTTAGTGGGTAAAAAGAACAGTATCCAGGAGGGAAACTAGGGCCTGAGACTTCTCTGTGAAAGAGGGGGTCTGTAACTTCCAATTACACAGGTCACTAGTAAAAAAGAGAAAGTAGACTACAGGTGCAATTCCATCCTCCCTCAGGGGCCCAATCTCTCTCAGAGGAAGAGCTTGTACTGTCCTCCCCTCCCCTGTGAGCTAGTGTGCAATGGGCTAGGCTCAGCAACGGGAAGGGCCGGCTCAGCTATGGGAGCCGGGGACAGAGACCGGGAGGAACTGGGGAAGGGAGAGGCTCGGGATCTGCGTTCTCTAGGTCTATCCTGAGCACTCGATGGGGCCCCGTAAGGGGGTGGGAGTAAATCCTCCTCTGGCGCCGAGGGGAGGACTTCAGGACCTGATGAGTTTTTGGTCTGGACTTTCTTCAGGGGAAAGCAAAGTGGTGACCCCTTCAGCCCCGATGGCGGGGGCGAAGTAAGGGGCACAGCGACCAGATATTACCAACCTAGGATGTAGGGGATCTGGTCAGGGTGCCCCGGTTCCCCGAAGACAACTCCTTGAACCCTGTAAATGAGGGACAAGTTAAAAGACCCATTATATGGCCATTCGATGTCAAAGGAGGGCCATTTGATGGTGCAGAGGGTCCGGAGGCGGGTCGGCTTGACATGGAGTCCAGACATGGTCAAGGCTGCCCGTTTGCAATCCTGAAAATGACTAAGAACTAGATCAAGGGGAGCTGACGATGATGAGACTTTCTGGCCCATCATGGGATAAGCTTCAAGATAAAGGAATATAAGAAGAAGAATGAGAATGAGAAGTAGGATGGAAAGTTGACAGACAAGGCGGAGCTCCAAACAAAGGGTGAGGACAGTATGAGATGGTGGCTCCCTAGAGAGGGAAATGAAAATCTTGCAGCGCGTGGAGTCAGCCAAGAAGGCTGCCCCTATCCCTTTCCCAAAAAGATTTGGCCAGCCTGGATTCCATATCAGACTTGACCAGAATCTTGTATCAGGCCCGCCCAGATTCCATGTAGGGCTGGGCCGAGACTCTGGGCTGGTCCCGCCTGGATTCCACATCAGGCTGGAGCAACACCCCCTATCAGAGGAGGAGTCAGAGCATCCCCCGTTCTCCTCAAGCTCTGGGATCAATAGTGTGTCCACCTGATCTCTGTTGAGCCCCAGGATGTCCGGACTATGGAAAAGCAGGAGAGAGAGAGAGAGAGAGAGAGAGAAAGCAGGTGAACTTACCAAGGCTGACTTCGTTGGCACACTACCGTGGGTCTGGGGTCTATATTCTCGAATCCCAGATAAGTCCCCAAATGTTAGGGTCCGAGAACCGAGACTAATTCCCACAGACACCAAGAAGATTGTACAAAAAAAATTTATTCCGGAATTTAGAGCAAAAGCAACCAAATAGCAGCTAGCCAGGCACAGACTTCACGAGCCAAAGATGAAGTCTGGCCCCGAACAATAGCAGGCAGGGGCTTTTATTGGAGAACTCTACAGAAACCTACGCGTGCCAAGCATCTTTTAAAATAATTGGATAGTGCCATATCCTGAGTACAGGGGAAGTTTTGATTGGTAGGGGCTGTCTTCAGGGCATTGGAATGTGCTGACTGATATCTTTAGGGCTGGAACTTTTTGTTCATACCTTATAAGGCTTTTACATGTCCAGGGCTTGCTTAATCTATAGCTTCCTGAGGGGGTTAGCAATTGGAAATTACAATATGCCTGAGCTTGCTTGTCCAGGCTTGTCTGAAGAAGCTAGCCAAAATGTAGTGCATTCTGGCTCTTCAATTACGTTCTTTCTTTTTGAAAAGATTTCATTTATTTTTATTTTGTAAGTATGAGGGTTTTGATTGCATGTATGCAAGTGCACCATGTGCGTATCTGATTCCCAAGGTGCCCAGAAGAGGGCGTTTGATCCCCTGGAACCATTAAGGATGGTTGTTAGCTGCCATGTGGGTGCTGGGAACCAAACTCGGTCCTCTGAAAGAGCAGCCAGTGCTCTTAACTGCTGAGCCATCTCTCCAGTCCCCATAACTTTCTTTTTCAAGCATATACTTTGTTTAATTATTTATAATGAGCCCATATATTTAAATATCTAGAAAGAAGTATTATAGTTATCTAAAGTTTAAAAGACTTCTTTTTTCAAAAGCCTTCTAATTTTAATTGTTTTCTCAATGGTCCAAAGCATACATGCTAAGGGGGGTGAGACTAGAATTGACTGGTTTTAAAAAACAACCCTAAAGCAAAAGGAAATATTTAGTCAGAAAAGTCTGGTATTACACTACCACTCTTAAAAATCCAACAATAGTAGACCTAGTATTAAAGATCTTGAAAACCTCTTTTACTAGTCTCCTGCTGGAAAGAATCCAGAAGAAAGGGAATATAAGATTAGTGTCATAGGGGCTGGGCCTGCAACTCAATTGGAGTTTTTTTGCCTAGTGAGTAAGGCCCTGGTTCAATCCCTAGCAGGGGGTAGGGGTGGGGGGGATACTGATTCGCTTCATAATAATCACTCCTTAGTTGACAAAGAAAAGAGAGAGAGAATAGCAATTTTATTACAACATTTCATGTTTGGGCCAGATTCCCTGTCCTGGTACTTTCTGTATCAATGAATGAAGCAGGACCTGGTCACATCTCAAAAGTTTTAATGAAAGGTATTCAGAAATGAATACAAGCTACCCTCTGACAGTAAGATAAAGCAGAAGGAAAATTCCCCATATGATGTACTGTCACACTGTAAGAAATACTGAGTCACCAACTGTTCAATATAAAGTTAGATGACAATCAATTAAATGAAATCATGCAATATGAGTAAAAGGAAGTTTTAATGCTATCTTTTCAACAATTAATTTTTATGTAATTATCCTTGATAAAATCCTTCCTGAAAGTGGAATTAGCAGGGTGATGATATAGCCAGTGGGAGACAGTTAGTGCTACCAACTCCCTCTGAGACTGTGTCTTATAGTGCAACAGATCTGCACAAGGCCCCAGCTGAGGACACTGCCTTCTGTTCCTGCACTGCACCCACAGGGGCTGGCCCTCTACCACAGCAACTGGCACCAAGGAGACAAGCTTTGGTTAATTAAAACACAGAAGTCTATTTTAGGATTTTATATATATATATATATATATATATTAACTTTACTTAAACATAGGTGAAGGTATACCAAATTCAAGGCTAACTGGCTAGAAACAGACTGAAGCATTAAAAACCAAAATGAAACAATAAAAAAACCCACATACACAGGTGGGATGATGTGGTGCACACCTGAAATCCTTACACTTGGGAAGCAAGAGGCAGGGGAACAGTGGCAAGTTTGATCCCAGCATGGTCTATATAGAACGTTCCAGGCCAGCCAGAGCTACACAGTGAGGTCCAATCTCCAAAACAATAAAAGAACAACCACAAACCAAAGCCCACAAAGACACCCCTGTTCTGGCAGTCTCACTTGAAGTCCCGTCATAGAGGCAGGAGGGATAGTGGCTGAGTTCTAAAGTTCACACAGATGCTGCTCTTTCGGGCATCTCACCAGAGTTCAAGGGATACAGGCTGCTGTTCACCCCTCATCGCTGCTGCTCCAGGCATCTTCAAATGCTCGGTTCAACTGGGATTTGGGTGTAGTCTACAAAAAGGAGAAGATTCTACTAATTTTCTGTTTTGTAATTTTAGGCTTATAATTAGAAAATATGCTAGATTAATAGCAATTAGATTATTTTGAAAGAAACTGTTACTGCTAATTTCAATACAAAAGCAATATAAGAAATACCGCCAAATATATGACATATTAGACATACTAGATTAAAAGTGACATACCAGACTATTTCCAAATAACTTGTTTCCTTCAAAGTAATTACCTCATAAATACATGCATAAATAAACTACAACACTGTTACTGTTCAAGGTATTTCTGCAACTTTCCAGAGAGGGTCCAACATTCACATGCATGGTTAAGACTGGACACAGGTAGCCCAGTATATATATGTTGGCAACTTTGTGTTGTTTGGATGAAATAATATAATAAAATTTGAGAAATATGCTCATCAAACTGAATAATATATACTCTTTCTTTTTCTTTTTTCTTTTTTTAAATTTAAAGGTAGGTCTTCCTCTGTAGTCCAGGCTGGCCTAAAACTTACTATGAACTCAGGCTGGCTTTGAACTGTGGCAGTCCCCCTGCTTTAGCCTCCTTAGTGCTGGGATTACAGGCATGAACCACTACATCTAGCTAAGTAAGTTTTAATCCAAAAATTAATGTGGGCCATTGAGTAGCTATGTCTGTTTATTTTGTACAGTTAATGAAGCAGTTTTAAAGTATAGGCAAACTACGTCAGAAACAGCAGCATGTTTTTAATTAGCATGTAGTTTTCCCTGAAATATTTCTTTGAAGGCTATTTGGATAGTTTATTTAAAACAGCTTTACAGCCATAATATAACAAAGGTTTATTAGCAACTAGAGAAATGAATTATCTGTGAATTAGCAAGGCAATCCACTTTTTTGGGAACCTAAATGGCTACTTGCTTACTCTCTTCAAAGTCAATCAAAGGGCTTTAAAAGGGCTTTACGATGCTCTCGTTTTCCTTGCATATCTGGCATTAGGAATCAGGCTTACTTCTTATTCTGCAGTTTTTACACTTGTCTGTGTGTTCTACTCCAAATTCCAAGATGATACAAATGCAAGAGTACTCTTAAATTATCTTAAATATACTGCCTTTTGTAGCTTACAGAGACATTTTCTGTGAAGGTTAGCCCTACTACATGTCTGAGAATGTCATTTTCTTTTTGATGAACATGACATAAATCTTACAATTCAAACAAAATGTCAGTCCCCAATAATTTCTCAAATATCAGCTAGACTAGTTGGAAAACAATACAGGATTTAGCCATTCTTTACAGCTGTTACACAGAGCCGAGTGCATTACTAATCTCAATGCTGGATATCATCACTAAGGAGCACAACCGTTTCTTACACTTGCCTCCAAATGTCCAAACTAGGACCCAACTCCAGCTAGTTCTAGCGGCAGTAACAGAAGTAAACTGAAGCAGATTCATTTATTCTTTGATCCAAATGCTGGCGAACTCGTGGTGCCTCCGATTGACAGGTAAGTAAGTACCTTCCAGTTGAAATCTAACTTCTTACCAAGAATCCCATTTATTTATTTATTTATTTATTTATTTATTTATTTATTTATTTATTTATTTTTA
>NW_008331125.1:4819449-4824822 GCF_000622305.1 Nannospalax galili | reverse complement strand
AGAGTAAAAATAAATCAGTTTATCTGGGCCAACTGTATGGCCTTAAACACCCAAAAGGAAAGTATAACCAAAGATTAAAGGGGCCAATATGCATAGCTAAAGGCTACATAATAAGCAACAATGCCAGATAGGAGATACTTTGAGTTGTTGGCCAGGGTGAACAAAGGGACTCCCAAATAGTAACCCAGCATAGAACTGGGAAAATGAACAGCAGACCCCAATCTTATCCAAAGAATCCTATTTTAAGCTGGGTGTAGTGTAATGTCTATAATCTTAACACTCAGGAGCTCAACAACTTAACTACACCATAGGTTATTCAGTGAAGGCTTAGTCTCAGATGTGTTGCACCTGGGAGTTAGGTGATACCTATTCTCTTCTATCTTTAGAAACTTTTAACTCTGCCTTAGACATCTACCAAAAAAATGTCCTTGGGGGGAGAAAAGCTACACAAAGGCCATGTCTCCTAATTTCACTACAGAAGCCCAATGTACAAGCCATTAAGCATTTAAATTTCATTTGAAAATTCAACAGAAAAACAAATTTGTATTTCATTATAAATTACTTTTGCTATGGTAAGCAAAGAAACAATGAGAGTCATGATATATTTGCATATAACTTTTACTATTTATGGTAGTAAAACACAGATAATATGAATGTATCAAAATATTATTAGTATATTTTACTTCTAAAACAATCACAAATAAAATACCATACTTGTCAAGAGCTACAGAAAAAATACTGCAGGTGGATTTAGTACATATGTATCTGTTGGAAAGCTGTAGTGAAGTGCAACTACCTTCCTCTACTTTTTTTCTAAAGCATTTCCTCTTAGTGGACACCCAGTCACTGTGTAAACACTCTTCTCTACCTTCTTGCTTCATATTCTACTGGCTAATAGCTGTGAATGTTATGGGGGTGATGACGAGTTAAGGGGTGACCCCGTCTATGTCCAAATAATAAGAATAAAACTAAAATTAACATCTATAAGGATACATCTCAGTAAGTTTCAAACATCTGGTATTACTGGCAAGTCTCTAGGTTTTCTGTGTCAGTAAGAGACACAGCTATACAAGAACAAAGTGAAAACAACTATTTACTGTTGGACTGTCAAACTTTTTAAAAAACTGAATCCTGCTTTGTAAAGCCCAAGCTGATTTCACACTTGCAATCCCCCTGTCTCAGTCTCCCAAGTGCTGACATTATAGCAGTGAGTCAGTCACACACTCAGCTTGAAATAGGAGTTTTGATAAAAAGATTTAAACTGTAATGTATCTCTCCTGTAAATCTCTGGCAGCAAAAAGTAATCAGGAGTTATAGATGGACTTGTGTTTATCACAAGCATGTAGACCAAATAGCCAGATTCTTCAGATACAATAAAACAGCCTGACAATAACCGAATTCTTGTTCAAAGACCATAAAACCTGTCACCACCATGCAATGCCCTTTAGTTTCTATATGCAGAATTAAATTGTTCGTTTACTTTTAGTATCAGGGAAAACACTCCTAAGGGATTATGTTTAGCTTCCAAAGGAGACCTAAAAACAACTTTGGTTTGACAATCTGATATGCCAATTAGAAACTATCATAAGCTTGTCCTTGGTAATAAATGGCAGAACAGCCTAATAAAGGGCAGAGCAAGAATTCAACCCAGGTTTACCCAAAACTAAGGAGTGTGTATGTGTATGTATGTGTGTTCTTTGCATTACATTGAGCTACACATGTTGCCTCTTTAGGGAACTCAAGGGAAAACATTTTTGAATATGAGTTAAACTGTAAACATTCATATGTGGAAATGATCTCATCTCAACATGAGATTTACACCATGATCATAGGATTTATATCAACAGCCATCGGGACTTTTAAACTAAAATTCCATGGAATTAAATAAACTTAGCAAGCAAGAACGAGTCCCATCTCAAAGTTAAAAGATGAGGCTTCATAGTTCTAACACTTAAATATGAATATAAAGCTCAACTTGTTTGAGATTTGTGAGGCAGGGTTTCACTGTGTAGCCCAGGTTAGTGTCTAGCTCACAGTCCTCTTACACCAGCCTCTCAAGGGCTGGGGTTATAGGCCTGTGTCAGTATACCTGCTTTCAAAATTGTTTCTGTGTATCTCTATAGCTAACAAAGAAACAGATAAGCTACCAGTCACAAACTCAATTTTCTTTTTTGTCTTTTTGAGAAAGGGTCTCCCTGTAGCGCCAGCTGGGCTGGAACTCATTATGAAGACCAGGCTGGCCTCAAACTCACAGAAATCCACCTGCCTCTGCTTCCCCAGTGCTGGGATTAAAGGTGTGTGCCACCAAGCCTGGCTCAATTTTCTTTTAATATTTTTTTTCCCTGTGCAATTCACAGTAGCTTATCTTTTTATTTATTCTAATTACTTTCACTTGGTAAATGATTGTTATATGCTCCAACATGTTCCACAAGGTTATAACTTTGATTTAATGTATTTAGCAATTCCCAAAGAACAGAATAATTAAGTAAAAATTCAAAACAAATGTGTAACTCATACTATTTAACCACATTAAATTTTAACAGAAAAATATTCAGTCATTCAAAGAGGACGTATGCTAAAACTAATCAAGTCACAATAAACTAAATTAGACATATAATAGTATCTGGAAATATTTATTTGGTTTTGACAAACTGCCTAAATTTATGAATGTGCTTTTTCTTTTTTTCATTTGGACTAGGGCCAAAAGTAATTAACTCATAGGCTTTACATTGGCTGTAGCAGTTGCAAATTCAGGTATAAATGACTTACAACATGAGCCTCCTTTTGTTTTTTTTTAAAAACAGGGTCTCACTATGTAGCTCTGGCTGGCCTGGCACTCACCACACTGGCCCTGAACTCACAGGGATCCACCTGACCCTGCCTCCTGAGTGCTGGAATTAAAGGCATGCACCACCATGCCTGGTCTTTTTAACAAAGGAACTAAGTACAAGAAAAATATTCTTAGAATGACAAGATGATAATTGTTTTATCAGTGATTTTCTTCTATCTCCATTTAAGATGCTTTTAAGATTGCCTTAAGGTGCTTCTAATTACATTATTACCTCCAACCTAAAAAATTATACAAACACTATTTTAAAAAATATTTATTTTATGTGTATGAGTGTTTGCCTGCATGAATTTATGTGCACCATGTGTGTACAATGCCTGGGGAGGCCAGAAGAGGGCACTGGATCTCCTGGAACTGGAGATACAGACAGTGATGAGCCACCATGTAGGTGCTGGGAAGTAAACCTGGGTCTTCCGGAAGATTAGCAAATGCTCTAAACTGCTGAGCTCTCTCTCCAGCCCCAACAAGCATTATTTTATACAAACTTTTTATAACCTAGAGGCTAATATAACTGAGGATGTTTGACACTGCTTGACAAAATCGTTCTTGGAAGAGGTAACACCTCAGACATGTTTTATTAAATAGCAGAATTTACTTTTAAAGGCTATTAAACCTGCCCTTTATCTTCTTTATGTACAGTTAATTTTTTCTGCTTTCACTATCGGGAGACACAGCACTAAAAGATTAATATAGTATTGCTAGACATCCATTTAGAAACACTACCACAATACTGCTTGTTGTAAATTTTCAAATAGAGGAATTTGTGCAGTACTCACTGAACTTCTCAGGCTCTCTATTCTGAATGTCATATTTACCCTCTGAGACAGATACTCTAAGATTGCTGACCCAAGTGTGAACCTATCAAATCTGACACTGTGAACAAAAGACTTTAAAATGTCCTATATAATAATTCAAAAGAGAAGTACAGCACTCTCCTGTCTGTGGTTGCCATGCCATCAAAACTGAGGAACAACCGGGAACTTAGGGCCCTGTGAACCACAGCCACAAGCAAGCACTGGAAGTGCCGAGGAGGCCAGGGTAATGCTGGCAGCATGCTTCACCACAGAATCAACTTCGACAAATATCATCCAGGTTACTTTGGGAAAGCTGCTATGAGGTGTTACCACTTAAAGAGGAACCAGAGCTTCTGCCCAACTGTCAACCTTGATAAACTGTGGACACTGGTCAGTGAGTAGACACAGGTAAATGTTACCTGGAGTAAGACTGGGGCTGGAGCTGCCCCCATCACTGATGTGGTGATCTGGATACTACAGAGTTCTGGAGAAGGGAAAGCTCCCTAGCAGCCTGTCTCTGTGAAAGCCAAATTTCCAACAGAGGAGATGAGGAGAAAAAGGGGTTAGGAACACCAGTGTCTGGTGGCCTGAAGCACATAGGGAGGTTATTAAATGCTAATAGTCTTTAAAAAACAAAGAGGAGGGAACTGGGTTGACTCAGCAGTTAGGAGCACTGGCTGCTCTTACAGAGGACCTAAGTTTGGGTTTAGTTCCCAGCACCCACATGGCACCTAAAAACTGTAACTCCAGTTCCAGGGGCCCCAAAGCCCTCTTCTGGCCTCTGTGGGCTCTGCATGTACATGGTACACTTACATATATGCACACAAAACACTACTCATATACACAAAAACAAATCAATTTTTTAAAAAGAAAGAGATTAACTCCACTTCTAGGAATCTACCCTAAAAATTAATTAGAACTATAAACAGTTTTTGAAAATATATTTACCTTGATGTTGTTTACAGTAATCAACAGAAACAGGTAAATATTTAAACTGTGACATGAATGACAGAATGACTGTATCATTAAAAAATGTTTGTAAATAGTTAATCACATGAAAGAGCTTATTGTATAGTGTCTATGTGAGAAGATTCTAAGTTGCAGATCTATGAATTAACTATTATCTTAAAAATATACACAGAGGGAAAACAAGTAAATAAAACATGCTCCTATCAAAGTTGAAAAATTACGTGTTCTCCTTTTAATATTTTTCTGATTTTTTTCCAGATGTGTGATAGCAAATTATTTGTATAGATAATAGCAAGAACTACTTTAAAAGTCTCTCCCACATAAGTAATATGATAATTATATGGTAACTATACATAATTATAATTTAGAAATCACTGTACCATGTGTACAAATACCATTTACCTCATCATCATCATCATCATCAGGAACTGGTTCATATAAGGATGGTACCCAAGCAAGAATATTGCAGTCTCTGCTACCACTGTAAAGTTCCTGTAACAAAGAAAGCAAAGATTGATTGTTGATAAATTTAAAGTTGGTACCAATGAAAAAAATGAGCTGTATGAATTTCTGAAAAGATTAGACTAATTAGGTTAATTAAATTAGGTTAATTTCTATTAATTCAATTTCTACTCATTAAACAAAATATGATGATGCTCCAGATTTTTAAAAATTTTTACAAAAACTTTATTGAGAATTTCATATATGCATATAAGGTGTTTTGATCAAATCCATGCCCACTCCCTCCCCTCCAACATTCCC
>NW_008331125.1:4816035-4819163 GCF_000622305.1 Nannospalax galili | reverse complement strand
AGTCCTTGAATCATGAATGGGAGATGTGAAGGAGAAGTAAAGGCAAGAGCATTACGAGTTCAGATTTTTAAACATGGTATGCAGCCATCTGTTTGGGCCGCCTTCATGGTCATGGCCGCTCACTCCCGCTGCTCTAAGGGAAGAAGAAAGTCCTTGAATCATGAATGGGAGATGTGAAGGAGAAGTAAAGGCAAGAGTAATTAGCATTATGAGTTCAGATTTTTAAACATGGTATGCAGCCATCCGTTTGGGCCGCCTTCATGGTCATGGCCGCTCACTCCCGCTGCCGCTGCCTGATCTCGGACCCCAGGCCTGGTGAGAAGGCTGCATCAGCAAAGCCACATTCAGACACAGAAGAGGTTCAGAGACGTAGATCTACTTTACTGAAGAAACAGTGAGCTTATATAGGATTCTTAAGTCATTCAGGAGAGAGTACAATGATCAGGTCATACATGGGCAGATAGCTTAGGTTTCGGTTTACAGTTTCATTTTACTGATCGGGGACTAGTATTCCTGTAAATCACGTGATCAGCCCTGTGAGAGAGGGGTAGTTGGTTCCCTAGGGTTAGGGGGCCATCTTGTATCCTAAAAGGCAAACTAACATACTCCAACAATGGTATCTTTAAATTTTATGTATGACTTTGGCATACCTTCTTAGAAATGCATACAGTCTTTGGCTCTAACCTGAGATTCTATTCCTCTGATCATATCACTTTATACCTTCTATACATGAGAGTATCTACTGTTCTATTTGGCTGTTTTTTCAGGGATAGCTAAAATAATATGAAGCTTTATTTTATATTTAAAAATAGTACTAGGATAAGTCAGGGATTACTAAAAGTGAGAAAATTATTACAAAAACATTCAATATTCTAATAGTTTTGTCAATACTTAATAACTATATATTTTAAGTAACTTAGTAACTATTTTAAGTAAAGTATGTTTTTCTTTGCCAAAAACTGAGCTTTCTACAGTAAAAACTTCATGAGTTTCTACTAAAATAGGCCAAAAGTTCAGAAAAGTTATATTTAGCTTACTGCTGTTCTAACTTTCTGCTCTTCACCACAAGAGTTTGAGGGTCCTACCCTGCCTGCTGAGAAGTTTACCCCATAAAAGGAAGACTGCACAGTGCCTGCGAGTGTCTTTTCTTTCATCTGTTTTTTGAGACAGGATCTCCCTACAGTCCCAGCTGGCCTGGAATTCCCTATGTAGACCAGCATGGCCTCAAACTCAGAGATCATCTGCCTCTGCGTCCCAAGTGCTGGTATTAAAGGCAAGCACCACCACATCTGGTAATGTGTCAGTATCTTTCTGGAGATGCTGTTAGCTTACCACTGGACAATGCTCACTCTCTTTCCCAACAAAACTGAAAGAATGTTATACTGGTGAAGCCTGAAAACATTCTGGTGGTGCAGTTAAGCATTCTTATATATACAGTACTTTGTGATACAGTGCAGTGATTAAAACCTTTGAATTTGAGCATATAAAGAAATGATATTTGGTTGGGGTGGTGCCACATGCCTATAATCCAAGCAATTGGGAGGTGGAGGCAGGAGGATCTGGAGTTTAACGTCACCTGTCTATAAACATAGGTTTGGGGCAAGTCACATGTCACATCTCTAGTGCTTTAAAGTTGTTTTTTTTTTGTTGTTGTTGTTTCCCAGAAAAATACCACTAATATACCAGGGTATTGATTATCCTAAGAGAAATTGGCTACAGAGTCAGAGTACAGTCCTTGAGGGTCCCCTTTCAGATGCTGTGTTGAGGTAAGTGGGGTTGCTAAGAATACCAGGAAAGAGTCACATGGTGGACTGGTGCAATATCTATTTACCAGCCATTAGGATATGTAATTACCCATGTATCTTAACAGTACATATCCACTAAACCAGACTCTATATCTTCTAATACAGGATTTAGTACAAATTAGGTAATCAATATTGTAAATGAATGAGTAGGAGTTTCCCCAGGTGGTAAAGTCCTTCTTCAAGCTCTAAATAATCTGTAATTTTCACTCGGTATTTACCTTTCATTAGCTTCATTTTCTTTATCCTTATGTCAGAGGAAATACCAACTATCTTGCTGTATTAGACCCATTTAAATGAGCATATGAGGTAATTTGTGCAAATGTTCTTTCAAAACCAACCAGCCAACCAAACAAACAAAAAACTTACAGCCTGGGGCCAAGGATATGACTCAGCAGGTTGTTATGTAAGCATGAAGATCTGAGTTTAAATCACTAGAACCCATGTAAAACAGCTGGGTATGCACACACATGACTGTAACCTCAGCACTGGGAATTGGGGGATAGAGATAGGAAGATTGCTGGGGCTTGTTGGCTGCTAGCCTGGCTCTAGGTTTAGTGAGAGACCTTGTCTCAATGGAATAAGGCAAAAAATGATAGAGCAGGACACCTGACATCCCCCCCCCCCGGCTTCTATGACTGCACACAGGCATGTCCAACAGCACACATGTGCACACATACCACTCATGCATAAAAAGTCTTTATAAAAAAAAAGTATGATTACAGAGGGAAGGCTAACCCTAAATGCAGGCGGTACCACACACAGGTGGGTATTCTGGACTGAATAAAAAGGAGATAACGAGCTGAGCACCAGCACTCATCTTTCTATGCTCTCTGACTGCTTATGCGATGAAACCAGCTGCCTAACACTCCTGCTACTATGATGCCTTGCCATGCTGGATTGTCTACCTTCTAACTGTAAGCCCAAAGAAGCCCTTCCTTCACTACATTGCTTCTAGTCAGGTATTTTGGTCACAACAACAAAAAAAGTAACTAATACAGGCATTTAAGAAATTATGTAGGGCTGCCAAAATGGCTCAGTGGGTAAAAGCACTTCCTGCTGCTAAGTCTGATGACCTGAGTTTGATCCCCAGGACCCACATGATGGACGAAATCGACTCCTGAAAGTTGTCCTCTGACCTCTATGAACACGCTGTAGCAAGCACACTCCAGTAGGGACTCTACCATACACAAATAAATAAATGTAAAAAATTATGTGGTCTCCTAGCCTGCTCTCCTACCCTCAGGCCTCTCTTGGGGTAAGTCTATCGCGGAGCCCTCTGCACCTTGACTCCCCCAGCCTCATTCACCCTTCCATCTCCTCTGC
>NW_008331125.1:4792477-4810476 GCF_000622305.1 Nannospalax galili | reverse complement strand
CATCTGTAAACCTAAAAATGTACAGCCAATTTTGAAAGAGATGTACCCTAGCTCAGAAAAATGTTATTGAATAGGTTAAAGCTGTTGTAATGAAATGCTTCTTCTAATTAAAAAGAAAAAAAAAGATTAAAAAAAATCATGTGCGTTGTATTAATTCAAAGGAATACTTTTACTAGCTATTTAAATCTTTAACCACTGCAATACCATACTTTTATTAGCCACTAGTAGAAAATAAATGAAATTTTAAACATATTGACACATGTGTAAACCAAAGTACCCTATACTTTAAGACTAAAAACATATTATTTTTTACCAAAAAGATTAATTGCAAGAAAATATTTCATCAGAGATTTTCAATGGATAAATGGAGCTCATATTCAAGAGAAAAGAACAATTCATCCCAATCAATTTTACAGTATTATAGATTCATGTATATATTTTCCTATGCCACCTATGATCCAGGCTGTACTATTCTGTGTTGAATAAATATTAGCTCAAATAGGGATTAAATATATCATACTTCAGAATGATTTAAAATATAACACCAGAATAAAACCTCAACTTCCTGTTTTATATACTACCACTCTGGCAAGCTAGCTATCTAATCATTTTGAATTCCCTTAAATATCATTCTTACCTGGAAATTACACTGAAAGACACAACAGTCAACACTTTTATAGTGTCCCTTAAGTATAGTTATCTGTTCTCCTGAGTATACTGTATACACAGCAATGACGCTACCATGTGGTACAAAAACAAATTCTGAGCTGCAGCCACAGGACACAGTGAATTTCAGTCCTTTTCTACTATCATTGCAAACTCTTCCATAATTTACCTGCAGAATAAAAACCATAAAGTTACTCATTTTTAAAGCCTGAGTTAAAGAAGACAACAAAGACTGAAATACTTCCTTTAATTATTGTAACATTCTATAGAAATGGCTTTTAAAGAAAATATTTAATATCTTAATAAAAAGAAGGGCCAATGATTTGAATATACATTTCACGTAAGAAGAAATAGAATTAATGGGGAAAAAAAACCCCACAAAGGTAAATGTTCAGATTTTGTCCTTGACAGAAGATGCAAATTAAGGCAAACTTGAAGAATCATTCTAAATCATTCTAAAATTTTTTTGGTACCTGGGGATCAAACTTAGGATTTCATGTGTGCTAGGCAAGCACTCTACCACTTGGCTACATACTTAGCCTTTGGTTTGGTAAAATTTTTAAGAAACAGAAGACCCTTAATACTGTTACAAGTAAGGCAAACATGTTGGTGGCATTAGAATTTGGTTATTCTTTCAAAAGGAACAAATGGTTTATTACAAAACAAAATAGATACTTCTTTGGGGGTGGGGTGGGGTTATAACATCATCCTCTTTCCATTAAAACTTAGTAAATAACACAAAACTGATCATCGTAACCACTTTTAAAGTGGCATTAAGTTTGTTCACATTGTTGTGCAGCCCCAGAACTCTATTCATTTTCCCAAACTAAACTCACTAAACAATAAAGATATTCTTACCAATTGACCTAGTAATTGCTCCTGGGAATTTATCTTAAGGAAATAATTAATCAGCAGAGAGTACAAAATATGCCCAGAGAAACACAATGCAGCATAAAGCAAAATGGCCAAGTTACTAAGATGGATGTAATACTCACAGCAACTGAATTTTATACAAATCACATGTATAAAAGCTGTGCAGTAAAGATGGGTGGAGGCTAAGGATAGAAAAACACAGAATACAAATGGCATGTATACTGTCATTTTAGCTTTACATAAATAATGATGCATTTTGGACAAAAATTTAAATTCTGCACTTGTATACAAAAGGCATACTCCAGGAACTCAGGGACATGAACACCTGGGAATCAGATATACAGACTACCTGGCTGCATCCCACTTACCAAAGAGAATTTTCATTTTCAAAAAAATCCCCTGGCAATATGTACGTTTAGTAAAGGGTTGAGTCCCTCTGGGCTAAGGAAGTCGACAAGTTTACATTCTGCTGATAATTAAAACCACCAGCTAATAATTTGAGAATTACGAGCATGCATATCACCACAACCTCTTTTTACTATAACTACTATTAAAAGTTTCAATTCTGTTTTATCTCTCTTTCTTTAAAGGTTGGATAGAAGTGTGTGTGTACACATAAATAAAAAAGGCGGGATCCAAATGGGTACCTGCTGATAAGGTGTGCAGAGTACACCTGGCTTACCTGCCCTTTGTGCAAACCTCTAATGGAAATGAGTGTAGGCCTTAGCCGCCCCATGGCAGCAGTGCCTTAGGTACATTATACTCAGCACTCTTGAGTTTTGAAATCTGTTAGAGGAGCCATGCAGATTTAGCCTTTGAGTTTGGCTTCTAATCTACAAAATGGAAATGACAACATTTTCCACAGTTACTGTGAAAAAACTAATGAACATGAGAGCAACTGGGACATGAAACTGGCCAGTTAGATCCTAGATTTATCACTTCCCACATGTTTAAAAGAACAACATTCTTTCATTCCCCTGCGCTACCACTGCATGTACAACTACCTGCAGAACATGGAGAGGGGTAGCTCAGGAAGCTAGAAAAGATCCTAAGACAGAGAGGGGAAGGGGTTTAAAGGGTAAGGGGATAGTAGAACACATGTGATATGAGTGGGTATGGGGACAGGGGGAGAGAGAGAGGACGGGGTTGTGGCTGGGTTATATAAAACCAAGGAGGTATTAAAAAACCCTTATGGAAACCTATGACTTTGTGAGAGAATTCAAAAATAGATAAAACTTTTTAAAGAGGGAATTTGAACACAGGTACCCTGCATGGGTGGACAATGTTTCCCCCAGAAGACATGCTTTTGTGGGGAGGGGATTTTTCTTCCCAATTTCAATCCTGTTTTTCAAATAGAAATGTTTTCCTGTTTTTTTTTTTTTTAATGTTTGTCTTTTTAATTGAATGTTTGTGAATTCCATCCAATATATTGTGATCATATTTAGATCCCCTCCTGTATCTGCAACCCTCCCTAAGCCCCCACCAAACTTCCTGCACTCTATTATACTCACGCAAGCACCGAGGGTCAGGAAGGCTCTAGAGGCCCCTAAAACAGAACAAGGTATAGCCATCGCTCTTAGTTGCCAACCACAACTAGATGGTAAGACTCTACTGCTAAAGACATAACACACTGTGGTTGCAGCACATAGAAAA
Organism: Nannospalax galili; assembly: GCF_000622305.1. Taxonomy (NCBI): domain Eukaryota; kingdom Metazoa; phylum Chordata; class Mammalia; order Rodentia; family Spalacidae; genus Nannospalax; species Nannospalax galili. Next base: position 4,807,284 of record NW_008331125.1, on the reverse strand, counting down.
ATCAAGCTGGACCTGACCTGTAGTTTCCTCTCTGTTGGCTAGCTTTCACAGTGCTTGGAAGGTGCAATGGCAGGCTGCTGGTGGAAAAGTCATCAATGGACTTACCCAGCAGTGGACCCTGCATGCTACAATATTAATCCGCCAGCTAAGATGTGCCCACTGCTACAACAGTGGCACGAAGGTTCTGGTGTTAGCCAACTGCTTTTGAAGTAGATGTGAGGCCTGCTCCACAGGAGGGAATTCATGCCTGGCATTGTAAACTTGGTCAAAAGTCCATGGCCCTGGAAGTCATAGGCCCTGGGGAGGGGAACAACTTACTACTATTGTTTTGCTAAATGAACATGTTGTCAAACTGCATTTATGTTTATACCCCTAGATTAGTACTGCCTATAGCCCTGTTCAGAGAAACTTCTTTTTGCAGTGGATGGCAGTTAATGCAGAGATTCATAATTGGTCAAAGTGCTGAGACTAAGGGATTGTTGAGTGCTAGGTCCTAAATGGGAAATCTATACCAACCCCTATAATGCTCAGGAAACATTGCAGAAGAGGGAAGCAGAAAGAATGTAAGAGCTGGAGAATGGGGAGGAGAGCTGGGAAATGCTGTCTTCTGGACATGGCTGTTCACTCATGAACTCACAGCAGCTGTGGTCACATGCACAAGATAAAGCCAACAAGATCACCAACATTCTATCAGGAAGCACTGACTGGACTCAGTGCGTCACAAGAATAAATAAGTATATAAAAGGAGAGGACATGAAGATGGGAGGGGATGTGTTGGAGGTGTCCAGGGACAGTGGCAGGGGGAAGTGGAGGTAGCAATAATCAAGATACATTGTATATATGTATGATATTATAAAAAAAATAATATGAAGAAAGATGGAATAAAGCCATAAAACCTCCTCAACTAATAATTCTCCATTCTCCCTGGGAAAACTAATATGAACTGCTAGATTATGATGGATTTACTTATATTTGTTTATCTGAACACTTACTACAAAGCTATAGTCTTCTATGCTCTTCCCACTATATCACTTTCTTATCCAAATGTGAAACCTGAATGTGTTAAATATGGCACTAACTTAATACTTATGTCTTTGTTTTTAGGTTTTCCTTCTATAATTAATTAATTATTTTTTTAATAATTTTGGGGAAGAGTGATGCTTTTTTGAGTCTTACTACATAGCCCGGCTGGTCTTGAACTTGCCATGTTCTTGTCTCTACCTCCCAAATGCTGGGATTAGAGGTGTGTGCCACCACCAGTAATCTCATTAAAAACCTGGCTCTCATTCTGCCATTTAATGTTATATTAATCTTTTTGAAGTCACTTCTATTATCAAATTACCTATAGACTAAAACTTTATCAGTATCTTTTCATTGCCTATGGAATGATGTTCAAATAACAGATTAAGGAAGAGAGGGACCTAACCATTTACTAAGTGCTTACAATGTGTCACATAATGTGTTAGTTGATTATTTAAAGGTCCCTATTTTATGAACACAACTGCTTAATATAAAAAGCAGTGTGTGCTGTATGACACATTATAAACTATTATGAAAGTACTGGAGAATAAATACTTTTGCTATGCTGTCTTAAATGTGATACTTAAGGCAAGTTTCCAAAATATGGGTAGGAAGAAGTCTATAGACTTAGGAGAGGGTAATGGCAAACCAGTTCTGTATCTTCCATCAGTTTCTTTCTGATGCTCCTATGCTTGTAGAAACCTATAGTGATTCTATCACAAGGCAGCTTATTTTATTGTCAAACAATTATAGCATACTACCAGCTTCAGAAAATGTTTATTGAATGTAAACACTTGCTGTTCAAGATAATGTACAGAGCATTTCACTTATTATTTCATAGAATATGGTGTTTCCTCAAACCAATGTGATAGATAGGCAGCATTATTATATATAAGGTGAATACAAGGAAAGAATACGTAATTTGATCAATGTATCTTGGCTTGTAAATGATGGAATCAGATACTAAATCTAAACTACATCAACCAAACCACTGTGCCATATTATTATATATGATCTTTCTTTCACTGCATGAAGTAATGATCACAGTACACTAATAGATAAGTAAAACACAGGATATTCTGGAAGCATCCACACTAGACTAGTACAGTCAAAGACTTGAGCCTGAGATGAACCTTGAAAGCTGAGAAGCAGCAAGACCAAAAGGAGAAGGCTATTCTCAAGTGAAGGCAGCAGTCTATGCAGCAGAAAGGAAGAGCATAGGAGCATGGTAGATGCAAATACCTCTAAGGAGTTCAGGAGACTAAAGATGGGGAAAATGGAAAAGTGACAGAACGTATAGCTGGCGAGCTAGAAGGTACAGCTTATGACAGTCTTGTACCCAACTGGAGAAGGCATTTAGTTTGAACAATAGGAAAACATGGAGGAATCACTCAAAGACTTCCACTGAGAGATGAAGTTAGGAATGGTTAGAACATTAAGAGTAATTAAATAGAGATGAGCCAAGCAATGAGGCTTAAAGACAGCTAGGAAAAAGAAACCAACAGCACTTGTGGTTGGCTTAATAGTGTTGTCAATGAGCAAAGGACCGAGTTCCACTTTCCTGACATAGCAATCACAAGATGACTGGTGATGCCAATAACTGAAACAGTGAACATACCTACTTTGAATTCATTTTTTCTTTTGCTGTGCCAAAAGCTGTCTCCCTGTGAATTTTCCCTGCAGGAAAGTACTCTGTACTCTAAGACATGGTCTCCAGAATTCAGTTTATAAACCTCAGGAGGTTTGCATCAAGATCCAATAAGATGTGAGAAGAAAATGTGAAAATTTGTTTCTATTCATTGCTATCTAAAAGATAAGAAATTAAGCTTTTACTAAACATAATATGTAGACTGAATATTTGTATATAATTATACATATGTTGGAAATGTGCATTTATGCATTTTTAGACAAATAGGCAAAAGGACACAAAGTTACTGCTTAGCTCTGCCTTCTGTTTATCAGTGGGCTCATTACTAATTTTTGTAGTACTACTTCTATTTTCACCTTGTAGTTTTTAGGCAGCCAATAGTCCTGATTTATTAAATGAAGACACTGAAACTGATCATACTCTTAAATAAATCACTTAACTCTATTAAAATTTCTAAATGACAGGAATGAAATTTGTTTCTTGATCTGACAAGCCCTTGACAAATTTGAAGATGGGGATTTTCCTTAAAATTTGCTTTTCTGGGATCAATGTTTCAAGTCCCTCTAAGTGTCCTTTGTGATGGAGTTTCTAAGTTACCTACTCATCTCTGCATGGATAACTTACTTTGATGAAGTCCATTTACAACCCTATTATCCATTCTAAACTCACTATTCTAGCTATGGACTCACTGGCAAATCCCATAAGGCACACAAAAAAATAGTGTTAGACACGTATCTATTCAGCATCATTTATATTTGTCACATTAAGTATACATGGTAGAACACATGCCAACTCCTCTCTTACTTCATCCAAATCAAATGTTACTTTCTCAGTGATGCCTACCCTGACTCCCTCCTTCCCCTCCCCTCCCTCTTCCTCTTCCTCCTCTTTCCCTGAGATAGAGTTGGTCTTACTATGTGGCTCAGGCTGGCTTTGACTCACTAGGCAGCCCAGGCTGAAACCCTCTTGCCTGTTCCTCCTGAGTGTAGAGATTCCAGATGTGCAACCCCATGCTGGGCTTGTTTTTACCATAACACTCATTCATCTACTAACTTCAAAAAAAAAAAAAATCTCCCTAGAATGGATGCTCTTTTTGAGGATAGGCCTTTCCTATGTTTTATCTACTTCTGTAAAATCCTGCCTAGTAAATAAGTACTCAATACATAATTATTTAAAAGAAACAAACAAAAGAAAACAAAACAACCTAAGAAAACAAAAAAAGGAACATGTGACCTCATTAGGGACATGGTCTTTACCCTGAGTTGTAATAGAGAATAATTTCACAAAGACTATGAGGGAGAAGAGTAGGAGTGCAGCCCAGTGGAACAGTGCTTGCCTGGCATGTATAAGGTTCTGGGTTTGAGCTCATCTTCACATACACACAAAAACTCATAGCAGTATTAATATAAGTAATCAAAATAACTTCTAAAGAATTTTAAAGAGAATTGTTATCTAGAAAGGATGAGTAAAAAAGGACCATGATTACTATTAAATGCTAATTAGCATACTATCTGGCATGTAAGTGCTCAATAAATCATAGCTATCATTAATCTCACCAAATTGTAAACTTTGAGTAGTTTACCCTCAAAATTATTAAGTCATATGCATACCTGGTAAGGACCATAAGAAACATAAAAACAAGCATTAGAAATTAACCTCCGAGTCAGGCATTGTGGCACATGCCTTTAATCCCAGCACTCAGGAGGTAGAGGCAGGTGGATCTCTGTGAGTTCCAAACCAGTCAGAGCTACACAGTGAGACCCTGTCTCAAAAACAAATAAATAAAAAATAAAAAATTTAGAAATTTAAAAAGAAAAGCAAAAGGGGGCTGGAGAGATGGCTCAGTGGTTAAGGACACTGGTTATTCTTGCATAAGACCCGGGTTTGAATCCCAGCACCCACATGGCAGCTAACAACTATCCATAACTCCAGTCCCAGGGGATCCGATGGCCTCTTCTGTCCTCTGTGGGCACTGCATGACACGGGTGCACTTACCTACATGCAGGCAATACATTCATGCACATAAAATTTAAAAAAATAATAGTAAATATTTTTTTTTAAAAAAAAAGGAAAAAAAAGAAAGAAATTGACTGCCACGTAAGAACTTAATATGTTCAAACACATTTATTTGAATCAGTACTAAATAGAGTATTAGATATTTTGGTACTATAATATTCACTTTTTTGTTTACAAGTCATCTATAGTATGAAATTTGATTATTTAAACTTTTATCTGTATCTGTAGTTCTCAGTTTTCTAAGTAACAAGGCACACTTCCACTACAACAGTGCCATAATGAGGAGTGGGGATTGTGCCAGGGTCTAGGTGAGGTGCTTGCCTTGACTTGAAATTCACATAGTGAGAAAGCACCTTTTTGAAATATAAAAACACTTGTGATTCAAACAGAAGAAATACAGATAAATCTATAGAAAAATATGAAATATATGTCACAGACCCATTTCTTTAGTTTAGCTCAAAACGTAATTTAAAATCTCTTACTAGTGTGTTTTCTCCACTGGAACTATTCCACAGCCTCATTCTATCATCTGTTCCAACAGTGAGCAGGTGGAGTCCATCACTTGTAAAACATAAGCCATTAACTTTCCCATTATGAGCAGTGTTTGCTGAAATGAAAAATGTGTTCAGTTTATCTTTTCCTGTGTTAAGCACATACTTAATTTTCAATGATTCAATTAGTTAAAAACATTAAAGAATAACTACATGAATTACTTAAAAATATAAGCTGATTATACTTAAAACTAACCATTCTTTAGATTGTAAGAATATGCTAAGCTATATAGAGGAAAACAGGAAAACCAAAGGCAAAACCTTGCTAAGTATGATTTTCTTCAGTAAGTAAACTGTGCTATCAAAATCAATGAAATGTATAGTTTAATACCAAACACTTCATCCCTTTTATATATTTTCATTTTTAAATTAGAAATCATTGGGCAAACTATTAAAAAACCTATTATTATAGTGTAAACCTGCAATCCCAGCACTTGAGAGGCAAAGACAGGAGGAGCATTGGCCGTAGGCCAGCCTGGTTTAATCCCCAGCACTGCTAGGAAAGAAAGAAAAGAAAGGGAAGGGAAGGGGAAGGGGAAGGGGAAGGGGAAGGGGAAGGGAAAGGGAAAGGGAAAGGGAAAGGGGAAGGAGAAGGGAAGGAAAAAGGAAAGGAAAAAGGAAGGAAAAAGGAAAGGAAAAAGGAAAGGACAGGAAAGGAAAGGAAGAAAGAAAGCAGTCAAAAGCAAACTCAGGGGAAAAAGAAGGGGAAGGGGAAGGTGGAAGGTGGAAGGGAAGGGAAGGGAAGAGAAGGGAAGGGAAGGTGGGAGGTGGAAGGGAAGGGGAAGGGGAAGGGGAAGGGGAAGGGGAAGGGAAGGAAAGAAGCCTGCTTGAGACCGAGCACTCAGCTTTCTGCTTCCCCGCCTCTGCCGCCATGCCTGCCCGTCCTGATGGACTCCGGAACTACAAGCCAAATAAACTCTTCCTTCCGTAAGCTGCCTTCATCATGGTGTTTATCACAGCAAAAGAAGTATTAATACAACAAGTTAAATCAGAAAAGCTTTTATGTTTGAAAATTTGAAGGCAAAAGAAATTTCTATCTTGGGAAAAAGAAAACTATAATTTTGTTTAATCCAGAAAGTGATTCATGAGGGAATGACATTTATTTAATAATAAAAAAAAGCTTTTAATTTGCCTATATATGTATTTATTATTTGATTTCAATATAAAAATATCAATATAAATTGTTGTATTTCTATATTAATGTGGTCTTCATTACCTGATTCAACAGCTTGTGACTTTTTCCCATTATGCTGGTCAAGAGTAAGCAAACATCCTGATGCTCTCCTCACATCCCATAATTTTACTCTATTGTCAGCACTGAGGACAGAAAAATGTTATACTGCTACATGTAGCAATGGCTACACTACTCACCCTTCCAGCATATGAACCTGGAGGCTTCACTATATTAGCATAAGTGTATTCACATAGTTGTATAATATTCAATGCTCAGCAACACCATAATAGTGAAAGGATAACAAAGAGAGGCAACACTTCTCTATGAGGACACAGCACCAAATTCTTTTGCCCAGGGTCTATCACATCACTTATGACATCTTTTCTGTTATTTCTCAAATGTTACCTAGACAACCAACAGTTAACTAATCTCACTATATTTAAGCATCTGTTTGGTATCAACTTGGAGTTTCTTTTTATATAAAATAACTGAGAATAAAAGAGATAACGAGCACAATCCATTTTCATTTGCTTTCTGTGCTCAAGTCAGTCTTCACTAGAAAACCACATTTAATGTCTTCTAGACACTTCATTTTCTTTCAATTGGAAAGATAACAGAAAATTCATATCATCTATCAATGTCTATGCTACTTTAATTTAATTAACTTATTGGGGGCGGGGTCTTTTTAGACAGGGTCTCCCTATAGCCCTAGCTGGCCTGGAACTCACTATATAGACCAGGCTGGTCTTGAACTCACAGAAATCTGCCCGTCTCTGCCTCCAATTAAAAGCATGTGCACCACACTTGGCCTCTGTGCTACTTTTACAGAATGCCCAATAACAGCATGTGTCCTTAATCAGATTCACTCATGCTGCTATGTCTTCATAAAGATCTTAACAATATTCTTTAAAAAGAATTTTTTTGGGGGGCTGGAGAGATGGCTCAGTGGTTAAGAGCACTCACTGTTTCTTGCAGAAGACCCGGGTTTGAATCCCAGCTAACAACTGTCGGTAACTCCAGTTCCAGGGGATCCGACAGCCTCTTCTGTCCTCCTTTTTTAAAAGAATTTTGCTTTTACATCTGTGTTTATTCATGCATGCGTGTGTGTGTGTGTGTGTGTGTGTGTGTGTGTGTGTGTGTGTGTGATCAAGACAAGCAGTTAGAGGACAGCTAGTAATAGTCATTTCTCTCCTTCCACCATGTGGGTCCTGGGATTGACTTCAGGTCATCAGGCTTCATAGAAAGCATCTTTACCACTGAGCCATCTCACCAGCCCCTAGTCTTTTTTCCTTTTAAAAAAATTTAAAATATTTTTAATTGAATTTTTGTGGATTTCATACAATACATCTTAATCATATTTAGAGCTCTCTTAGCCACACCTCCCTCCCCCCCATAGCCCAACCACAGGACTTCATGCATTCTGTCATATATGTCAAGTCTTACTGAGTTAAGCCTGTGTACTCAGATGTCCCTCAGTGTGAGTTCATTCCCTGGAGCCAGTTCAGCCTGCCTAGCTAGCATCACTCCTTTAAAAATCAACTCTCCTTCACCCAGCAGTGATCAGCTGCCAATGTTCCTCACCAAAGTTGTGGCCTCCTGGCCCCTTATCTATGCTGGTTTTTGTCTGATTGAGTTTGCCTGGGTCTTGTGCATGCTGTCACTACTGCTATAAGTTCATATGAGTAAGGTCCCAGGAGTCTGTAAGGCTGTTTCCTTCAGCAAACTACATTGGTACAATAGCGGCACTTTTATCTTGGGGGTAATCAATAACTTAAATCCCACTCAATGGGAGGGAATTCATGTGTGGCACTGTAAACACAGTCAAATACATATGGCTGGACAGGTCATAGATCTTAGAGAAAACCCTCAGACAAAAGTAATTTCTTACTATATGCTAAATATGGACCCTTATATTTACAGACAAGTATGCCAGTCACCACTCATCAAAGAAGCTTCTTTTGCAATCGATGGAGACTATTACAGAGTTCCACAACTGGTCATACACAGAGAATAAGTGTTGGAGAGATACCCAACCCTAAGTGACACATCTACAATGGAACCTCTACGCTTAAGGCTCATGGAACATAGTGGAACAAGGGGCAGAGAGAACACTAATGCCTCTACCTCTCATCAACAAAGCTCCCTCATATTCCTGAGGGCGATGAACACAAAGGGCCACAAATGGCCGAAGTGTAGAGAATAAGAGTCTGCAGAGTATGGTTCCCTGGACAGGACTCCTATGTTGAACCCCACCCACCAAGGGCTCAGGGACCATTGTGGAAGAGGGGGTAATAACATTGTAAGAGCCAGGGGAGGAGGTGAAGACTTTTGACAGCTACAGTCTAGGCCTTGCTGAATCTCAGAAATTGCATATTTTTATCTCATTAGATCTTTGATACCTCCTAAAAATGCTTTTGTAATTTGTTTTTTTCCTTATACTAGTGTTTCAACAGCATTTATACATTGAAGTACTTTCCTTTAAACACTGAAGATCATTGAATGTGTCAATGGATATTTAGATTTCTGTGGCTTAGTAGAGCTGTGGTCTAGTCCTTGAACTGAGCACAACTGATTATTCCCTTTTTAGATTGTCAGCTTCCTGAAATCTTGATCAACTTGTGTTTCTAGTACAATGTTTGGAACAGATAGGTAACCATTAAATATTAGCAAACAATAATTCTGGGTTAGGAGTTGGAGAGATGGCTCAGTGGTTAAGAACACTGGTTGTTCTTGCAGAAAACCCGGGTTCAAATCCCAGCACCCACATGGCAGCTAACAACTGTCCATAACTCCAGTTCCAGTGGATCTGACAGTCTCTTCTGTCCTCTGTGGGCATTACATGACACGGGTGCACTTACCTACAACGCAGGCAATACACACATACACATAAAATAAAAATAAATAAAATTAAAAAAAAATTCTGGGTTAAAGAAACTGAATAAAAATGCTACTTTTAAATTAACAACATACTTCCATGTAGAAAAATAACAATGCAGTTATTTTACTAGTAGTGGTAGCTGATTTATATCACTACATAGATTCTCATGCTTTCTTATTGCTCTAAAAAGTAAATACCTTCAAGACAGACAAACAGGATTAAGATGCAAAGGAAAAGGCAGGGCAGATGGCTCAGTGGGTAAAATGCTTACATGAGGACCCGAGTTTGGAGCCTTAGGACCAATGTAAAAGCCAGGTGCAGCTGTGTATTTCTGAAATCCCAGTGCTGGAGAGGTAAAAACAGGAGGATCCCTACAGCTTTACTGGCCAGCTACCCCTACCTGAATTGGTGAGCTCCAGGCTCAGTGACAGACCTTGTGTCAATAAATACAATAGAAGGTAACAGAGAAAGACACCCCCACGAACACACACACACACACACACACACAAGATGCAAAGGAAAATGTCTTTGGAAATATAAATTAAAATTTGTAACAGTTTTTCATTTCAGTACTAAAATCTAAATGTGCTAAAATATGTATCTACATATAAGTAATATTTTCAAAATGCTTATTACTAATTGCTAATACTAACATCAAAGCTAAATATGTTGCCCTTTACCTTGCTGTTGCCAAGATATAGTCATAACGTGGTGACCAGGAAACTGCCAATATTTCCTGTCTGTGACCTGCAAATACAATTATATGAGAAGTTTTGTAAAATATTTAAAAAAACAAAAGAAGCTAATAATTTTGCCTGACTCAGAAAACAGTAAGATTAACAGTGAACAAATATGTTTTTTACTATTTTATTATATATTTATATTTATATTTTCTATTTGTAATATGTATATTTAAACACTCATATGAAGTCTGTGGGGCATTTAAAAAACATTTTTTATTGAATTTTTGTGGTTCTCATACAATATAACTTGATGGTATTTGGATTCCTTCCCCTTATTGCCCCTATCCAATTGAATGTATTCTATATATAAAATAAGGTCTATAGAGTCTAATTTGTGTTCCCAAATGCCCTTCAGTATGGATCCATTCACTGGAGTCTGGTTAACCTACTAAGAGTGCCATCCTTCAATGAGACCATTTCTCCCCCTCTCAACAGTCATCAGTTGCCAAAAGTTCCTTAGATTGAGTTGGGGTTTCTTATCCACATCCCCATGTCTATGTTGAGATTTTATCTGGTTTGAGCTTGCATGGGACTTGTGCATGTTGTCACCATTGCTGTGAGTTCATATGAGTAACTAATGAGGTAGCTGGAAAACTGTTTCCTTGTGGTCATCCACCACCTCAGGCTCTTACAATCTTACTGCCTATGAGGGCATTTTAACCCACGGACTTTTAACGTAAAAGAATTGGGTTTCGCTTTAGGAAAAAGTCAGAGTAAGTGAGTCTTTTTCAAATAATTCTAATTGTTAGTCTGTATCAGTCAATCCACATGACTGAAGCAGATGGACTAGCTCTACAATAGAAACCCGTGGTAATAAAACATAACATTTTAAAGGAATAAAAATATCTTCCAATTCCTTATAGTTATTACAGAAAAAAAAAAAAACTTCATTGAAAAAGGTATTTAAGTTTTGTTTCTGGGAAGCAGATGATAAATTCATAGGACAGTTTTACCTCACTCAACTATTCAAATCAGACATTTTCATCTGCCTAGCTTTTTAATCAATAGAAATTATTCATAATAATATTAAAAATGCTATCTATCTCATTAAGTTTTCCTGGTATATTTATTATGTTTCTCAGAGATTAATAAAAATGTATATTTTGGATTATACTCCAACATTTTATTATATAGAATAAGATAATCTAATTCCAATAAAAATTAGTAAAATTAAATAAATTAATATACTTTCCCCAAATTATTATTTCAACACTTTCTAAAATGGACTGAGGAAAAAACACACTTAAATATTAAGAGCAGTGCTTCCTTATCAGTCAAAATATTAAGCAATGTTGATGCGACACATCTAATGACATAAGTCTCATTACTAGTTCATTTTTTTTAACGTGGAAAGAACTGAAGGTTTGGTTAGACCTTCTATTTCCACATCCACCAAACTTTGCTTATAACCACTGTCCAGGAAAATGTTTCACTAGTTTGGTTTTTCAGAATAATGCACAGAAGAACCTTTATTCTCTGTTGACTTAACAACTAGCACAAAATAAGTCATAGCATTTACAAAGATCGCATTGCTAGCAACAGTTCTTTTTTACTGAATAGTTTATACAAAGTAGTAGTTGTTTCAAATTTAAAAAAAGAAAATACCTTGGAGAATGTGAGAACAGGAGCCAGACTTTAAGTCACAAAGTTGTACTTTGGGTCCTCTAGTACCAACTGTTAAAAAAAAAAAAAAGTTTAACATAATTTTTATTATAAATTATCAAAAACCTGAGCAAATTACATTTAGGAATCACAACATTTTCACTATATTCATCTATAAATATAAAAATGCATGCCATAATACATTTTAATCATGTTTAATGTTTTTAACTAGAAAAATATTTATACTTCATTAGTAGCAGAACTTTATTATTATATATCTTATTTTAAAATACTTATAGATTTGCAAAAGTTGTAAAGCTAATTCAGAGAAATCAGAAAGATTCATCTAATTTTCACCTCACTTAGGTAACTACAGCAAAATATCAAAACCAGGAAATTTATATTAGCACTTTAAATGTATGTGTGTGTGTGTGTGTGTGTGTGTGTGTGTAGTTCTTTAGAGTTTTATCACATCAAATCATTTTATTCCAATAGCTTAGTTTTTCTAAGTAATATTATTCTTCCAATTGCTAGTGATAAAGTCACAGAAACTCCAGCATAGACAAAATGGGCCTCTAGATCAGCTCCTGTCTTGCTCTGACAGATGAAGCAGCTGAATGATGTGCAGACATGAGGAGATTCATGTAGTACCACAGAGACACTGGAATGACAGGGACCAGATACTGATACTAGCAAAACCTTTTCTTACATATATATAAAAAACTTTAAGATTTATATAAATGCCTGTTCACCTTCAATCACAATCTTGAGGAGAAAGAGGTTATCCTTTTATTGTGCTGAAGCGGAAAAGTTGTCAAATTAAAAAAATATTTTTAATGAATCTAAAAAAATATTGTATTGTTTTTATTTTATGTGTATGAACATAATGCCTGCATGCAGGTAGGTACACCTGTGTTGTGCAATACCCGAGGAGGTCAAAAGAGGGCATCGGAACCCCTGGAACTGGAGTTTCAGATGGTTGTTAACTGCCATGTGGGTGCTGGAAATTGAACCCGGGGTCCTTTGCAAGAGCAGCCAGTGCATTGAACTGCTAAGCCATCTCTCTAGTCCCAGTCCCTACACTCCCAAATATTTCTGTGTGTATATATATATATCTGTGCACATGTGCATGTTCCATGGGGTATGTGCCATGGTCAGAGGACAACTTACTTGTGTCAGCTCTATCCTATCATGTGGGTTCTAGAGATCGATTTCTAGTCATCAGGCTTGGCAGCAAGCACCCTTACTACTGAGCCATCTCACTGGCCCAAGTTACCAAATTTTGTTCATATAAAATATCTGAAACTTTAGTAATTAAAAGAACTCCATAGGACATATGACACTGAAGGGAGAAAAAAAAGAAAAAGAAAAAAGAAAAAAGAAAAAATTTGGAAGGGAGAGAAAGAGAATAGATGTTCTTTTAATCTTTGAATCCTTGCCATTAGTACATGCTGGATTTACACAATATATGACAAACTGAATATACATAGTTTGTATATAGTTTTTAAAATAAAAGAATTGTGATATTTACTGGGGTTAAGTTTTTTTCTACCAAATCTAATTAGCTATAAAATGGCAGAAAGCAAAACATGTTAAAAAACAAAGACTGTGGGTACAAACCTGCTATCAAACAATGCTTGGTGGCTACTGGAGACATATGATGACTATAAACTGTTTCCTCGAAATTAAATACATCTGCAATCTGATGATCAAAAGACAGTTTAAAAGTGTAAAATCCAAGCAACAAATTCTCTTTTCCACATTTTTAACAGCTTTGAAATCAAGTTAGCAATTTATTGACTAAAATATGACAAATCCTAGGGAGTAAGAAAAGCGACCATCTGGCTCACCATTTCCTTCCACTCCTCTCTAGAAGCCTGGCATCTCCACCGGGGATCTAGCCAGCAATCTGCCTCTCATTTCCCTGTAGCCTCATCTCCCAAACCAGGACACCAGAATCATACTTCTTTGAAATTATAAACTTTCAGTTATCTAAAACCCAGCCAGGAACTAACCTTTTGGCTTTCCCCACCAACTACTCTTGAGACATTTGAATGACCCCCCAAATCCCCATCAGTTCCCCCTGTCCACTTCCTTTCCTCTCCAGCTTGGATTCCAAGGTCTAACACATCCAAAGCTGTCCTCTTCAATTGGCTATCCTCCTATTATCAAGACCTCAACTCTGAATGTCATCAAATACCTCCCTTTCTTACATCTGTATCACATGGATGTACGAAAGAACTTGTAAGCTTTTTCTGCAATCAGTGAGTAAAAATACAAGGTACATCTCTGCTATGATAGTCTCAATGCAGCCATAGGCAACCAAGTACACTTCTCTTCCTATAACACTTTATTTACAAGAAGATGCCATGAAATCAGACTTGCCCATATCTTAGACTTGGCCAGTCCCTGCTTTACCCAGGTGGAAAACCTACCATGAGCAGACTGGTGTGAATGCAGAGGATCACTGACTGCACCTGGGCTTTAGTAATGACTGCCAGTCCTGCTAGCCACTATTTCACTCCACTAGTTCTCCACAGTACTGCTTAGCCATTTCCAGTGCTTTCCACAACATCCCTACTCAATCACAACAGGTGATCAGATCTTTTAGTTCAAAGAGAAAATAAAAGCCACTCAATCAGAACTTCCTAATCTCTTACTAAGAAAACCTATGAAACCAGTTACTTCTGCTTAAGCTTCCCTTCTTCATTCCCATCATGGAAAAACGACTCTTCTCCATTTCAAAGGTTAAACTTCCTGCTTGGGTTCAGATCTCCTCAACACTGTGGCAAACTCAACCTACAGATTATCTACTGGTTATCTTTAACTTCTGCCCTTACTTGTTCATTCCCAACAGCAATAAAGCTCAAGTCCCTTTCATTGTAATATCTATCCTCCCAAGACAAGGTAAACAAAGCTGTTACTCTACCTATCCCTCACCCTTCTTTCCTCCTCTTCATATCAAATTTGGCGATCTTTTTTTTCCAGTTAATTATTTGTTTAATAACCACATTCTTAGAAGAAGCATTTCATTATAACAGCATGACATATTCAATAACAATTTTCTGAGCTAAGATGCATCTTTTTCAAAATTGGCTGTAAACTTTTAGGTTTACAGTTGAATTATTACAGTTATACAATATTGTATTCTGTATAAACCCTATAAGACATACAA
>NW_008331125.1:4788758-4792364 GCF_000622305.1 Nannospalax galili | reverse complement strand
TGCACATGCATTTCTAATCTCTAAATATCTGATTATTACTAGTCACAGTTGGTTATTTTCTGAGCTTCTAGGCAACTGAGCATGGATATAAAGTCATCAGGTAGATTTGAATGGTAATGTTTTTCACATCTACTAATTATTATTTTTTAAATCATTATTTAAAAAAATTTTTAATGACTACATGATTAGTGGAAGCCTTATACTACAGCTTTAACATATTCAGTAACACATTCTAGAGCAAGAGTACATCTCTTTCAAAGGTGGCTGTAAACTTCTAGGCTCACAGTTGAATTAATAAAGTTATACAATATGTAACTCAGTATAAACCCTGTAAGACATAAAATTGAATGAGTTTTTACCCTTTAAAGAAGATCTCCATTTCATTTTAAAATATGCTGTTTCCTACATTTTTATGCTACTAACGCTTAGATGTTTGCACAGGTGCCTCTAATCTATTACTATGTATCTGATTACACTCAGATCCCTAAGGTGGATTTCAGTGGTAATATTTATCACCTCTACTAATTACCATGACGTAAATTTCCATGCTTCCTCCTCAAATATAATACATTTTTTAAAATTTTGATTTTTCTTTTTTGGTGTGTGTTTGTGTGTGTATATATCAAACAGAACATCCCAAACCATCTTATTCAACTATACACCCACTTCCCAGATGGAGCCCTCCCATAGCCTCCCTCCCCCGACTAGAGCCCTTATACTCTGATATCCCTGCGACTATCTGCTGTGTTGTCGGCACCCCCAGCCATTCCCCACTACTTGCCCTTCTGGTGAATCTAGTCAGCCTATCTAGAGGTCTTTGTTTAGGAGGGTCAGCTGTTCCTCTTCTAGCAGCATCAATTTGGCGAACTTTAATTCCTTGTCATTTCTCAACTTAGGAGAATCGTAGTTTTGTTTCCACTACTCTTATTCACACC
The DNA here is from genome assembly GCF_000622305.1 of Nannospalax galili. Taxonomy (NCBI): domain Eukaryota; kingdom Metazoa; phylum Chordata; class Mammalia; order Rodentia; family Spalacidae; genus Nannospalax; species Nannospalax galili. The sequence goes on along the minus strand of NW_008331125.1, from coordinate 4,791,429 downwards.
ACTCTTCCAATATCACTGGTAGACTTTTTATCTCAGCCAGTTTGCCAGGTGCTTTCAACACAGCTGACCACTCCACCATCCTTAAAACAGTCTCTTCTCTGGCTTCATGTGCAGCTAAGCTCAGTTTTCCCCTTCCTTTCTGGGTACTCCTTTTCACTATTTTCTACAGGCCTGTTACTCTGTCCTATCAACCTTGGGCCTTCTGGGGGTTTTCTTCCATGCACTCTTTTCTTGAACTGCCATCTGCACATTAGTGTCTTACAAATCTCTTCTTTTCAGTGCTGACCTCATTCCAGAGCCACACATACAACTACAAATTCCTAGATTATCTCCAATTAGATTTCTTGCAAACTCCACAAACACAGTAAATCTGAACTTAAACTCATCATTACTCTCATCTCCCTATTTCTGTAAATAGCAATTCCCATTCCAGAACTTGGGAGCCACTCTTGTCTTTTTGTTGTTGCTCTGAGATATGGTCTTGCTATATAGTCCAGTTTGTCTCAAACTCATTAGGGAGTCTAGGTGTGCTTCAAACTCATGATCCTCCTGCCTCAACTTCCCAGATGCTGTGATTACAGGCTACAGCTCCATGATCAGCTATTTCTTTTTTTTTTAATTTAAATTTTTTACATATTTTAGTTATTTTTACGTGTATGAGTGTATTGCCTGCATGTATGTGAGTGCACCCGTGTCGTGCAATGCCACGGATGTCAGAAGAGGGTTTTGGATTCCCTTGGAACTGGAGTGAAGGATGGTTTGTAGCCACCATGTGGGTGCTGGGAATCGAACCTGGGTCCTCTGCAAGAGCAGTCAGTGCTCTTAACCGTTGAGCCATCTCTCCAGACCGATCAGCTATTTCTATGCCTCTTAAAAGTTATCCAATGTCTGCCCTCTCACCTTATGCAAAAAATGCTAAGAGTTAAATATTTGGAAAGTTGAACTCACTCCGATAAAGTTTTCTTCTAAGAACCAACACATTATGTTCTATATGCTTTAGCAGCTTCACAAAACCTTTAAACAGATGTTTATGTTTTATCAAACTTTTCTAGATTTGCCCAATGGAGGAAATAGTGTGACTACAAGCTACTTCATTACAGTCCAAAGTAGAAGTTTGTGACATTCTTTTAATCTTTACCATATATGCTGAGTTTTGCTTTGTTTTATGAGATAGGTTCATGCTACACAGCCCTGGCCAGCATGGAACTCACTATTTAGAACAAGCTGGCCTTGAACTTACAGTGACCCTCCTGCCTCTGTCTCCCAAGTAGTGAGATTACTAGCATATACCACCATTCCTGGCCATTCTTATATTCTTATTTTTAATGATTTATGATTAAAATGAAGACTTCATTATAAAACTAAATCTAAAATAATCAATGGCATATTCTTCTCTAAAACAGCAAAGTCAAAAGAAAATATCTAACTTATTAGAAGTATATTTAAGCTCTACTTACATATAACTATTTGTTATTTAGAAGTATATCTATATTTCATGATTCATGAATTATTCATATGTAGTTGATTACTTAGATCATTAGCAATCATTTATGACCAATTAGTATTTATTTAGCAGTTATAAATGGTATTGAATTTAGGAAGTAACAATCTAGAAAAACATGTAAGATGTAAGATGTATAGGCATAAAATTTATATAAAATAGGGGGCTGGAGAGATGGCTCAGGGGTTAAGAGCACTGGCTGCTCTTGCAGAGGACTTGGGTTCAATTCTCAACACCCATTAGGATTAACGACCATCCTTAACTATAGTTCCAGGGAATCCAATGCCCTCTTCTGACCTCCACGGCATTGCATGACACAGGTGCACAAACACACATACAGGCAATACACTCATACACATAAAATAAAAATAATAGATAAAAATTATATAAAATAGTATAATAGTGTATGGAAATGAGAACATAGAATATAATGTTAAAATGAAAAAGTGATTAATTTGGACTCCAGAAGTCCCTGGAGCTATTATTATCAGTCTGATACCTCAATTTTATAGTTAAGACTTTTGTTAAGTAATGGCTTTACATAATGTACCTAATAAAATGTACCTAAGACATAGCAGAATGAAACTAGAACTCTGGTGTCCTAATTCTTGGTTCAATGTGATTACAAAAAGAGGTGTTACCTGAAGAGAAGGGAAAAGAGAAAGAAAAAGTGGTAAGAGAATACAACACAACCAAGGAATGCCCAGCAATTCAGCTATAGCAAATTATTTGAAAAGATGCAGACGTTACAGTTGAGTAAATAAGAGAACAAAGTTACAGAGATTTTAGATTGTCAGGCTGAACTGAGACATACTCTATAGTAAGACTAAAACTACTTTATTAAATATGATTAATTCTATGGTAGAACTTATTGTGGAAAGTGTGGGGTGAAGATTAATCTTCACTCCCTTGGTTGCACTTGGAATCACCTAGGAGCAGAACAACAGGAAATTAGCCAGACCTGATCACTGTAGACTCCAGAGTATAAAATTGTAAACTCATTTAAAAGATTTCTTTGAGAAAAGAGAGCCACCAGGGCATACTGCTCAGACAGAATCACATAAGGAAGTGCTTTCTTATTCCCTGCAGCTATATTCTGGGGGGGGGGGGGGGGAATGGGGGGGGGAAACAGCCGGGGGGGGGAGCTCACGCTACGCTGGGAATGGGGGC
>NW_008331125.1:4766042-4788506 GCF_000622305.1 Nannospalax galili | reverse complement strand
GGGGGGGGGGAGAGAATGGGGGGGGAAACAAGCAGGAGTGGGAAGTTCAGCTACTGCTGGAACTGAGGACAGACTTTAGAATTGTTTATATGGTGCTAGTTTTGCAGGCATTCAGAATGCAAAAGATTTAACATCATGGAGGCTTTCACTGAGCTTGCAAAGAAGGCCAGGGAGACAAGGCAATGTGTAGCAGGGCTGGAGTCCCTGCTAGGAGCCCTGATGCACGAAGTGTGATGCATGAAGTTATGACAGTGAAGCCTAAAATGGAGACCACAGGATGTAAGAGATGCCAGAATGACTGCCAAAGTCACATATAGCAGGTGAAGCCCATCTAAAAGAGAAGCTATGTGGGCTGCAAATGGTAAGACCACAGGGGTAAGGTTACTCATATCTGCTGGAGCGCAGATGATATCACCCCAAGCCCGGGAAACTGGTCATGGAGCTATAGGATTTAATGTGTGCCTTTCTGGGTTTCAGTATTCCTTGGGTCCAATTCCTCTTAACTATGCCTCTTTCTTTCTTAGAATGGAAATGGTTACTTTGTGCCCTTGTATAGTGAAGGCTATTGCTTCCGTTTTTATTTTTACAGGAGCTAGTTTCTCTTGGGTCTCAGAAAGGACTTGGGCTTTTGATCAATGGTAGGACCATTTTGATCAATGGTAGCACCTTTAAGACTTGGCAAAAATCTTATAGATGAACTAAATACATTTTGCATTATGAGATGGCTATGAGTCTTTTGGGTGGAATGTTACAGCTTTTTTTTTCCGGTCTTTTTGAGACAGCGTCTCTGGATAGTCCCGGCTGGTATGGCACTCGCTATATAGACCACACTGGCCTTGATCTCACAGAGATCCACCCGCCTCTGCCTCCCAACTGCTGGGACTAAGGCATATGCCACCACCTCTGGCTGGAATGTTATGGTTTAAAGCAATATATTTCAGTGCCAAGTTGACAAGGGTTGGACTTATGATGGTTAATCTTCATTGTAGGATTCATTGGTGGTTTCTGTCAACTTGACATAAACTACAATCACTTGGGATTAAAGAACCTCAATTGGGGGATTTCCCCCATCCAGACTTGCCTGTGGGCATGTCTGTGAGGCATTTATTAACTGTTAATTGAGGGTGGCCCAGCCTACTGTGAGTGGTGCCATTCCTGGGCAGGTGGTCCTGAGCTGTGTAACAAAAGTAGCTGAGCAAGCCAGGGGAAGCAAGCTAGTAAACAGCATTCCTCATGGTTTCTGCTTCAGTTCCCGAGGCTCCTGCCTCGGTTTCTCTCAATGATGGACTACTGATGTGGAGTCATAATAATCCCTTCCTCTCCCAAGTTGCTTTTACTCAGAGCAACAGAAAAAGTAACTAGAACATCTGAACTTAGAATCACATGGGAAATTGAGGCATACTTGATGTGTGGGTGTGGGTATGTGTGTGTGTACTCACTCGATTGTGCATGTGAAAACCTGAGGTTCATTTAACTCGGGTATCAATCCTCAGGAGAGGGCCATCTTATTTTTAGAGACAGGGTCTCTTATTGGGTCAGGGGCTTGCCAATCTGGGTAGGCTAGGTGACCAGGGGCCCTAGGGACCCTGTTTGTCTAAGCCTCCCTGGTGCTAAGATTTTGAAAACACACCACCAAACCTGACTCTTTTTTCCTAATTTTTATTTATTTTATGTATATGAGTATTTTACCTGCATGCATGCAATGCCCATGGAGATCAGAGAAGGGTGTCGGATCCCCTGGAACTGGAGTTATAGACAGATGATAGCTGCCATGTGGGTTCTGGTAACAGTACCCAGGTCTTCTGTTAGAGCAGTCAGTGCTTTTAATCACTGAACCATCTCTCCAGCTTCTCAAACCTGGCTTCTGACATAAGTGCTAGGGATTGAACTTAAGTCCTCATGCTTACATGACAAACACTTTACCTACTGAGCCATCACCCCACTAAGAATGTTTAATGGTCTAAAAGTGCATTGATGGTGAGGGAAAGAAAAGAGAGTTTGAAGGACACCTCAAGATTGTATAACTAAACAGATGTGAGGCAAGATCATATGGAGTTTGAAGAGATGGTATTGCATTTATGTAGAGTGGTTTTACAGGAAGGTTGATATGAGCTGAGGGAAAAGATAAGTGTTACAAATTAAATTTTTACTGTAATCATAGAGTCATTACCCACTGTCTAATTTTACTAAGATAAACTATAAAAATTTTCTTTTCCTGTAAGTTTTTAGATCAAGAAAGGTTAGTTTAATTCTATTCCTTAGTTTGAAGTTTTCAAATAATAAGGATAACTGCTAAGTTTATGAGCACGAATCATATGCTAGGCATCATGCTAGTACTTTATATTTGTAATCCTCAAAACCATTCTATAAGGTACCACCATTGCTTTCATTTACAGATGAGGACACTGAGATGCACAGTGCTTTGGACGTTTGCTCAGTACCATAGAGCTAATGAGCAGAAGAACCAGGACATAAACTCAAGCCATCTAGCTTTCCTTAACAACTATACTGCTTTCAAATCTAATATATAGAACATCTTAGCAAACGATACATGGTTTAGGATTCTATTTTCCTCCATCCTACATAGCCACTTGGAAAGGTTTTAACGTAGTTACCTGCAATGTGTTTGTATCCCATACTTTCAGAGTTTTATCAAATGAGCTGGATGTGAACATTCCCGTGTCATGAGGATACCACTGAACAGTCTCCACACTGTATTTGTGAACATCAGGATGGCTTCTACAAAACAGTAATCAAAATTAGAGATCACTGACTTAGGTGAATTTCAAATGTATTATATTATGAACAAGTAGCAGGCTCAGGTAGGTTTAGATCAGTCCTGTACTAACTGTTGAGGAGAAAGAATGTCTAGGTATTTCGAGATTCAAGCTTCCATAATGTGATATGGAGGTTTGCTTCCTTTCAAGGCTCATAATGTGAGATATTACTCATTCCTGGAATATATATAGCCTGGGAGATTGGTCAGTTACACTGAGCTGCTTCCATTTTGGTGGTGGCAAGATGAAATGACTGGACAAAATAACCTCTTTTGGCTTTGGAGTTGCTTTTCCCAATTATCATTCTGTCAGCATTACCATTACAACTGTTGAATGCTTCACACACCTCCATGGGATTCCACACAATACTGCTTATGAAGAACTTACTCTGTGACAAAAGAATGTCAATGTAATTCACTAATTTTATGCAACCCATCACAAAACTACATGTATCTTATGAAAGGTTATCCTGTCCTAAAAGATGCAGTATATTCCCTGAATCAGTGATCAGTACCATCTTACTGAATCTTAAACTGGCTGTTGAGATACTTTTGAGACAATGAAGGAAATGTGAACACTGGATATTTACCATCAGGAATTATTGTATATGTGAGATAGTAGTACCTATCTATTTTATAAAAGAATCTTCATTTGAATGATACAAACAATTATGGATGAATTAATGTTATCTGAGATTTACTTTAAAGCAATCCTGAGAGTGGATGAGTATGTGGTAGAGGTGAAATAAGTTTCTTAAGATTGACAGCCGGTGAAGTTGGATGATGGGTAAACAGTTCACTATACTGCTTGTTACATTTGTATATGTGAGACATTTCTTATAATAAAACAAACAAAAGATTATAGGATACTACTATAACTTTGTGTAGACAGGACCATCATGGTTCTGGTTTCTAAGAGTGAGGATGTAAGTCCCAATAGTAGACAAAGAACCCTAAAAATTTGTGGTGCTAAATAAAGGAAAGAGGCAGTCTTAAATGCCCACTCTGGACCTGAGACAGATGTAAAAATATATGAACTGCATTATCTACATCTATGTGTGCTCACAGGTTGCATAATTCTGATACAGTGGACATTTTATTAGGTTATGCAGGAACTTTTTAAAAAAAAGTATGGGGAGAAAGGTGTACACGGATGTTGGACAGTCAAAAGTGTAGACGTGCGCCCTTTTTCTTATCTGCTAAGCATTCAAACTCCTATTTGCAGGGAACCTTTTTGTTTTGTTGAGAGCAAGTCCCTTGTTTTGCTATAGAAAGCAAGGGACTCTTCTTCCTTGGCATGAAAGGCATGAAACTCTAAGTCTCCAGGGGTTAATGGAAATCCCAAGGAGAGCCAGCATTTGATCAGAGCTGTAGAGTTGGGTCTGTGTTGCAGCAAAACCCAAATGAAGTTGTTTCTGTGATATGACCTTGACTGTGCTTCCTATCTTAGCTCTTCTCGCTTCCTGCTCATTTGTAAGTTTAAGTCTCTCATCTCAACAATTATATGAGATACTAAACATCATTCCAATAAATTTCTACTTAAAATAAGTAGAATCAACTTCAATATGCTCCAAAGATTCTTGACTTCCACAGAGATTTTTTTTTTGATGGGTTTAGTTTTTAATAAAACAAATCCCTCAAAAAAAAAAAAAACCAACAAAACAAAACAAAAAAACAGGGTGTGCTGGCACATGCCTTTAATCCCAGCACTTGGGAGGCAGAGGCAGGCAGATCTCTATGAGATCAAGGCCAATCTGGTCTATATAGTGAGTTCCAGACCAGCTGGGGCTACAGGGAGACCTCATATAAAACAACAAAACAAAACAAAACAAATTCTTAATGTAGTAATCACATAGAAAAGCTCATTTATATTTTAAAATTTAATCTCAAAACAGCACAAAATATTGTATCATTTCTTATGTACAATCTGCCTTTTCATGTACATTTTGTATGCTCAGGAAAAACCAAATTAATACAGCAACAATAAATACTAGAAAATGATCTAAGCCACATTAACTTAATAAATTTTATTGACATTATTTTTAAAAATTGTATGTCTAAAATGTAAACTATTTAGACATAAAAATGCTTTTAACTCACTTTGTAAATATGTATACTATATGCCCATTTTGAAATGAAAAGTCATGCTTCTAATTAGCATTTGAACTCAGGAAAACATTTTATGCTTACAGAATTTAACTTTTAGTTTTTAGAAAGGGTGAGGAAACGTGTGTAAATGCTCTACCCCTTTTACAAAGCAAGTCCCATAACCTCCTTACTAGTTACTGGTCAGGGAGGCCCCAGGAGCCCAAAACAACACAGGTTATAGCCATTGCTGATGGTTGCCCACCATAACAAAAGGTAAGACCTAATTGCTAAAGACACAACACAATTTGGAGAGATTTCCCAAATTTATGTTTCTATGAATCAGCAGAACAAACACATGATTGTGAATCTTAGGAGCACTGATGACCCGAAGAGAACATTCCAGAGCTTTGAGAATAGCTACAATATAGTTGATGCTAATTTTTATGAGTTTCTCCTTTTCAAAGCACTTTCATAGTGGTTAGTTTCTCTGTTAAAGCAAAGGTCTGCTTAACAGCAGATCCAACAGCAGCTGCCAAGAATGATTTAAATGATTATTATGAAAAAAAAAAAAACTGACACAATGCCACAGAACAGTTTATTAGAAACTTAAAACTAATTTTCCTAAGCCTAAGTCAGTAAATAGCCAGAGAAGTCAAGATACATAGCTCTATTTTAAGTTAAGCAGTTATGAGTAGCAGACAGAGAAGAATGAGGAGCATGTGTGTATGGAGTAGGGAGGTTGCCTGTACACATCTTGTTTTTAATCCTTTTACAATGAATCAATTGAGAAGCCTAGTTTGCATTTATAATTAGCACAAAGAGTCAGGACTCCTATATTAAACTACACCCATCCAGGACTCAGGTACCATTGTGAAAAAAGGGGCGGAAAGATTGTTAAGAGCCAGGGAAGAGTTGCATGACCATATGGAAATAGAATCTGACAAGCTCCTGGGACCCTGCTCATATGAACCTACAGCAGTGGTATCAGATTGCACAGGACCCATGCAAACTCAGACAAAAATCCAGCACAGAACTGGGAAAATGGACAGCAGACCCCAATCTCAGCTGAAGAAATATTGGCAACTGATTACTGCTGGGTGAAGAGGAGTTGATCTTCCTAAATTGAGACTCTAGATAGGCTGACTAGACCTCAGTAGTAAACTTGCACTAAGGGATGTGTGGGGACACTAACTTGACACAATAGGCCTTAAGACAAATGACAGAATGTATGAATTCTGGTGGGGGACTATAAGAGGGTGCTAGTGGAGAAGAGGGTATAAAGATGATTAAGATTGGAATGTTCTGTATGAAATACACAAAAATTCAATAAAAAAGAAAAAAGATTCATAAACAATTCTTATGCTAAGTAGTACTAGAAATTACAGATACTGAGGTATTCCCTGTAAATACGGAACAAAAAAGACACAAAAGATTTTCAAAAAAATTTTTTGAAAACTGATATAAAAGCCATTTGGAGTCAGTCACAGGATAAAAAAATCTATACCTGAATTTCAATTATTTTCAAGAAAGTATCAAGGGATATTTATGTAAATATGTCAACTGGAAAATTTACTTAAGAAATGCATATGACTGCTATTTTCATGCTTTGCATTTGATGTAAAATACTTAACTGTTCACATATTCATGAATTATATTTAAAAATACACACCTGCCAATGGAACATACTGCTTTACATGTGTAATAAGGTTGTCTGGTGGAGTTCTCAAGGTCATAAAGTACAATCACACCATCTGAACCACCTGATAACATGCTGCTAATAAAAAAGTCATAATAATCACTGTATGTAGTTCATTTATTCATGATTACATATTTCAAAACATTGATCTATATAGCCAAATGTATCAGGATAATAAATACAGTTACTAATACAGACTTTAATAAACTAAAATTTCCTTAACATTTATAAAAGAATGAATGCAGAAAAAATCAATTTGTGATCATTTAATTAAAATGATTTAACTTACCTTCATGATTACAAAAAGAAGGTAGAATAAGATGTCAGAAAGATGTTTCTTAGGTAAAATATCATCACATTATTTTAAATATCTCATTATGTTTGTGCTAAGTAAAAAGAGAATTAGACTAGTTATAACTGATATTAGCTCCCTGCTCCTGGGCAAGCTATATTAACTATTTACACCTTTCAACATTTGCAAGAATGAAGTGGAGGCGCATTTTCATCTAAATGACAAAGTTGATGTGACAAATGCAAAATTAGTTTCCTTTCTTCTTTTAGAAAAGTTATTATATTCAACCTGAGTACCTACAATACCTATGGCACTCTGCTAATAAACTGTGAATAATACAGGCATAGTTCCTGTCCTCCCTGGAATTTTGTAGCTTAGTAAGAAAGTCAGATAACATACATAATCACACAAATTGTTAGTTGTACTTAGGATCATCATGGCAATAAGTTACTTTTATTTCCATTTGAAGATTCAAAGATGGTATCTTTAATTATAGTATTTAATCTGTTACCCAAAGGAGAAGGAGAAGTGGAGATAGCCAGAGATGTTTGTCAAGGTTAATGATCCAAGCTCACTCTAGGAACCTAAAGAAGGAATGTACTGATGAAGTCTGGAAGAGAGAGTGGTACACAGGTCATCCACTCATAGTCTTGTTTTTAATAGTAAATGGGTGCTAAAAAGATATGAGAACATCTTAGGAAAAAATTCTCTCCTACTGGTCTATTACATGGATAGAATCTTTCTACTCAAAAGCTTTGTGAAATAATTTCTAAATAGTAAAAGTAACGTGTTAGAAAATATACTGAAACAAAAAATTCTTTACATTAATTCAACTCAATGTATAAAATTAACTTATAAAATACTGTTTTTGGCACTTTATATTTTAAGCAATTTCTCTGTACCCGCTTTTAAGGATGCTACTAGTTTTTAGGTTTTTTTTGTTTTGTTTTGTTTTGTTTGTCTTTTTGAGACAGGGTTTCCCTGTAACCCCAGCTGGCCTGGAACTCGCTCTGTAGACCAGGCTGGCCTCTAACTCAGAGATCCGCCTGACTCTGCTTCCCGAGTGCTGGGACTAAAGGTGTGCACCACCATGCCTGGCTTGCTACTAGTTTTTTTAAAAGATGATTTCTTTTCAATTATTTTAATTTTCTTTTTTTCATAAAATTATCTCAAATAATCTTTGCATCTGGAGTTGTTGCTACCTTCAGCTGACTTCCCGACAGCATAATACTCCCAGTTTGGAACAATGGGTGGTAAAATATGGTAAATTCAGAGCAAATCCTAGGAGAGGGGCTTTGATTCTCCTTTCTCATAGTGGAATGTACAAGTATTTTTCACAGTCACTACTTCTGTCTTTTTACCATCATTCAGAGTAACATTCTGTTTATTACAGGAAAAACTCATTGAGCAAGTTCTCTATTTTGTATTTCTTTTGGATCAAACTTGAATACTGAAAAACTTTGGACATTCTGAATTTTATTTTACTATTATGCAAAATATAGTTACCCAATTAAAAACAGGTAAGTTATCAAAGGATTCTTCACAAAGGTCTAAACAATGGAACCTTTCTCTTCGAAGTTTTGTGACTTTTATAGTAACCATGGACTTTCTCTTCTGAATAGTACATAATTTGCCACCCAAAAAGTATCTCATGAATAATAAATACTAGCTTTGCTCTAAACCGTTTTAAATATTTACTATGTCTCTCACTCACCTTTCTTCCTCTTTTCTCCCCCTATCTTTTTCCTCTCATGATTTATTTGTGGCAGAAGCCAGGTCATTCCTCCTGCAATTTCTAGCTTAGACTTTGATGACTAAATTTGTATACTGAAATTTAAAATGATCTTTCATTATTGGTTTATTTCCTCTGATGTGATGTCAGCAGTCAAACCAATTCCTAGACCCACAAATTTATGTATTTATATAAAGTATTGTTATTTTCTATTATCATCGGATATCATCAATCCTGTCCCTCTGGTTATTCTGGCTGTCTGATTTCAACTCTAGTAAAAAATGATTTCCCATTAGTCTCTCTTAAAGTATCAACTATACTTTAAAATAACAGCTAAAGATACATTCTATACTGAAAAGCCTTCTGCATTCAAATTAAATTCTTCATTTACTGACTTAACATGAATGTATTTGTGCCACAAGAGTTTGGAAATGTGTATCTGGAACATATTGTAGATCTGATGTTCTGTATGTATTCTGAATGAATACAGCCAATTCAACAATTACAATTAGAAATTTTTACTTATTTTATGCAATGTCCACTACTTAACCTGAAAAGGCAAAATTCTACTGCATCTTACTTAGAAAGAAAATGGTAATATATGTATAATAAACTTACTATCTTCCTTCAACAGATTCAATGTCAAGAGTGTTAATTCCACTGCCATGGATTCTTTCAACATCTCTGTCTTTGTTTAACTCCAGTTCCAGTACCCTTAAAAAATTAAAAAAGATAAAACTTACCAATAAGAAAAAAAATTAACATAAACAAATTCTTCATTTCTCCACGATTACATATAGTACTACAAAAATTGTAATAAGTCTTTTACACACATTTAAAGATGTTTAGATTTGTGCATATTTTCTATAAGCTTTTAAAAATTAAGTTACTTATAATTGCATGCAAATATTTTCATTTGAAACGTGACTTTAAATTTTATTTAATCAGTTTAAGTTGGTTAAATGATATTTATAGATAAAATTTCAAGAAAAATATTAAATTCTGATAAACTTAATTGAGGACACCTAGTGGATGAAAGTTTAAATTACAGAATTTTAAAAAATCCTCATAAATGTTTCCTAAACCTGTAGAAACATAAAACATGTTTAATGCAGCAATATAAATGAAGTGATTATTTTCCTTTCTTATCAGAGCTCTGGTCCCAGGAGGTGGGACTAAACCTCTTGCTTTTTTACCTGTCTTCATACTTCTGAGCCCAGCCTTGGGCTCAAATCTGGAAATGTGTAGTACAACAGGAAGCAGAGCCCAAATTTCCTGGCAGGAGGACCAAAATGGGAGTTCTAGAAAGTTGAGAAATATGAGAAATCACAGCAAAAGTGGAGATCAAGATGGCCATGCCATAAAATAATTTATGGACTCCAGGGCTCATCACTCTAGAACATGCATGGATCCGATCCTGTGCATCATGTAAAAGATTCTAAAGACAACTAACTACCAAGTAGGTCACTTCCGGATCACAGAGTGGCATGCATCTGTGGCACATCTAAACTGACACTGAAACCACAGCCCACATATGGAAGTATGACCCTACAGCCTAAACCTAATCTTATGAATTGCTACCAAAACAAAAAGTCAACGCTCTTTGTAGATTAAGGCAAGACATTGAGTCTAGTGACAGTACTTGAAATATCTAGGCTGTAATTCAAAATTTTTCTGCATATGAAGAACTGTGAAAATTTCAACTTGTATGGAAAAAAGAAGAATCAATGATAACATGGACTTTGGAATTATGTGAAAAAGACTTCAAGGCATTTACGACAAAATGCTTGAGTGAGAGATTATAAATGGTCAGTACTAGAGTGGAACTGACCGAGGCAAATATAGTAAACACGAAGATAGAAAAATTAAAATTATACAAGCTAACAAAAAAAATTGGAGGGGTAGAGAGAAGAGAGCTTAAACTACCAAAGGAACAATTAAAATAGGACTAAGCCTGGTGGTGCATGCCTTTAATCCTAGCACTCTGGAGACAGAGGCAGGCAGATCTCTGTGAGATCAAAGCTAGCCTGGTCTACATAGCAAATTTCAGACCAACTGGGGCTACTAGGGAGATCCTGTCTCAAAAAAAAAAAAAAAAAAAAAAAAACCCAGTCCAACCCAACCCAAACCAAACAGAAGTTTGGTTTTTGGTTTGATGATTAAAAACAGTTATAATGCTGTCTGGTGGGGTATACACTGCTTGTAAACGCAAATGTAAGGCAGCAGCATATAGAATGGAGGGTAAAGGGTGCTAAAGTTTCACATATTCTAAACGAAGCAGTAAAATGATTCTAAGTAAGCAATGAAAAGTTATGCAACCACTAATATATATGCACATACATATTACTATATATAGATAGTAAAAATCATGACAGATAAATTTAAAATGGAGTGCCGAAGAATATCCAAATAAATCAAAAGAAAGCAGGAAAGGGGGAAAAGGATATGGAGTTAAGGCAGGCTCATATATTCCTGGGAATACAAAACACTTGTGGAAAACTGTTAAGTTTCTTAAAAAAGTGAAGCACCTAGTGTTTCAGTACTGTGTACTAAATCGTTGAGAAACAAAAGAATATGTCCACACAAAGACTGGAACATGAATTCTCATAGCCGTTTTAAATGAATAGGCCCCCAAGTCAAAAATGTCTGCCAACAGGTGAGTGTCTAAACTAATTGTGGTATATCCGCACAATGGAATGCTCTACAGTAATAAGAGATAATTGATACATGCAAAAAAAAAAAAAGAGAGAGAAATTTCAAAACAGTTATGTTGGAAAAAAGCTAGACTAGAGGATTCCATTTATATAGACTGCTTGAACATATAAGCTAATCTAAGACGATCAGAAGTTTATCGGGTAAGAAGAGGGTAAAGTAAGGGAAGGGAAGGATTATAAAGCACAACACTTCTAGGATGATGGATGCTGGTCCTCTTGAGTATGGTGTTGGTCTCAAAAGTGTACACGTGGCAAAACCCATCATATTTTACACTACAACTTTAAACTTATTTGGGGGCGGGGGTGTTGAGATATGATCTTACTATGTAGCTAACTAAATCTGACCTGGAACTTGTTCTGTAGCCTAGGCGGCCTTGAATTTGCACAGTCCTAGCTGGTCTCAAGCTAGCAACCTTCTTACCTTTGCTTCCCAGGTGCTGTAATGTCAATGTCCAGCTTGCAAACTACAATGCAATGTGCAGTTTATGTCAATTATATCTCAATAAAGTCACAACCCCCTTTAAAGGGTGCTACCTGTGAACACTGCCTAACAGCACTTATTTATGCTTTTGTCCTTAATGGTTGACAGGGAAGGACAACAGATATCCTTTTGGAATAAAATAGGACTTTACAGTTGTTTAGTTAAGCAAAAACATCACAATGAGAATTTTACAATGAATGAGAATTTATTTAAAAATACAAATAACCTTTAGTACTTTAAATAGAGAACTAACTTTCACTCACAGTCTGATATGCATTAGTTTCAGTTCAGTAATTTAGCTGAATACTAGACCCCCATTAACATGGTTCAAATTTCAGTTGACGCAGTATATTAACTGAGATATAGCACAGAGCAAAGTTCACTACTAGCTATTCAGTCTAAAACCATTATATAGACAGCATGTAGATCATAGTTAGTGACTAATTTACATGACTTCTTTCAAAGTCTATAAGACTGGTTATTGTACATCTGTTATTCAGTTTACAACAACATTGCAAAGCATACAAGTTTGCTATGTCTGTGCCTCAGAGAAAAACCCACATGAAATTTACAAAAAAAGATGAAGGAACTGGTCAGTACAATGAAAGTACACCAAAGAAATGAAAAGTGATAACGCTGGAAGTGAAAGGCTAACAACATAAATGGAGTTAAAGAAACATTAGCTGAGCATGAGAATGTTCACATTGCTGGTCATTTGACAGACTACATAGAGGAAATCAATGAATGTGGACTTATAGACATAAATGGGGAAAAGTGGTTATGATGAAAAGCCTAAAATGTCCCAGAGGAAGTGATGCTGGCAAAAAACCAAACCAAACCAAAAAGAAACTTCCCTTGGGAACTCTCAGAGACATTTCACAGTACTGAAAATGTAAGGCTAGAATGTTGGCATATGATCCAAGCTTAGAAAGATGCACAACAGTCAGATGGGCTTTAAGAAAAGACTAGCCTTATGCAGTGAGAGGGCAAGTACAAGGCTCTCCTTACAAAGTGAATTTAGTCTACTGCTTTACATTATGGTGTATTTATTAAACAGTACTAACTTTACTATTGTTCATTTTCCTATGCACATTCACTATAAATGTAAGCTTTCTGTGTTATGACAAAACAACTTAAAGTTTAGGAACAATTGCAAGCCCCCATGAATTAAGAGGACCCTTTTTTTCAAAGGTTTCACCTTACACAGTTTTTTGTTTCACCACATGCAAAGAAAGGACTGACTCTTTCCTTGCTGGCTATTGAAGTAGAACTACACGGGCTGCACATAGCACCAGGTCAGCTTTGTCCAGGTCATACACTCCATGCTTCTCAGAGCTGTTCAAAATGTATTAATCTATTTTAGTTGAGTAAAATTTTAGGGCATACACAAAGAAATGACCATGGACCTTTCTCAGACAATGGTTATTCAGTCCTGAGTACACACGAGAATCATCTGGGGGACTTACAAAGTTCCACTGTCCTTCCACACCTTGAATCAGTCTTTGAGGGGGTAACTTTGGCATGAATATTTTTTCCAAATACTTCAAGTGATCCCAATATTCTGGCAAAGTTAGGAATTACTATCTTATCGTTTTATGTCCCTCAATCGCTCATAATTATCGTCTCAGTCATAGCACTCTGTTTTAAGCAATTTGCTTAGCTTGAGTATTTTTAAGTGGTCTACTTACTTTTTATAACATCAAGTCCCTTTTTGATTTCATATTTTATCAGTCTACATTAAAATTAGATAACAATAAGTAAAACTGGGTTAGGGAAAAATACTGTCCCGCTTTCTTTTTCAACTTAAAAGAACAAAATGTCATTAAATTCCTCCAGCTTTGCATAAACCAATGCCAACAGTTTTGTCCCATCTCCGTGCCAGTTTTCTTAACCTTTCTGAGCCACAGGTGGAGTGAGGGCAGGGGCTGTAGCTCAGTGCAGAGCGCTTGCCTTGTATGCATGAGGCCCTAGGTTCAGTCCCCAGTACTGCCGTTGGGGGGTGGGTACCAGTGGCTCTGAAGGTCAGACAGGTGTAGTATAAGATGGGGCTGCCCTAGAGCACAGTCTGATCTTGAAGTTTATGGTCAGCCACACCACCCAGGGGAGGTCATGGTGACTGCCACAAGTCTTTTGCTTTCCTACTTGAGTGGTGATAGTGACAGTACATATCCTGGTGTGAGGAAGGTACACAGTACTGGAGCAACGGGGCTGAAACTGTGGACAGGAATCCTTGGCGAGGGCTCAGGTCTCTAACTGGGTCCAACTAGCACTTTTGCTGGAGATCTGTGGAGAGCTGGGGTTCACTATCATAACAGCCCTGGCCTTAGAGGCCACAATCCTTGGTAACCGTTATTGGGCCTTGAGTCCATAACAAGGTGGTGATTCTGGAGCCCAAACCAGATGTGTTACAAGGTGGCCTGCCTGGCAGCTGAGTGAGCAGGTAGTCCTGTGAGATGCCCTACTGTGTCATCCTCCAGCATGTATATTCTACCAGGCCAGAGCTGATGGCCAGACATACTTAGCATCGGGCAAGGCCTTGGTGAGGGCACACAAACTACTTTCTGTCTTCATGTATCCCTTTATAGGTTGTCTGAAGCCGCTTGGCTTGGAGTCAGAAGGTCAGGCCTATTCCACGTCCCACGCAGGGACTCTTAGGAGTTGGCATCTGAGGTCAGTTTGTTTCCTACATTCTGCACCAAAATAAGGCTGTTTAGGGGCAGAACGTATATTGGGGGGGGGCATGTACCTCACTGCAGCCCCATTGTGGCCTGAGCAGTTATGAGTACTGTCTGCTCTTACAGAGGACCCAGGTTTGGTTTCCAGCACCCACATGGTAGCTAACAACTGTCCATAACTCCCAATTACAGAGGATCCAATACCCTCTTCCAACCTCCATGGGCACTGCACAACATGGGTGCACTTATACACATATAGGCAATACACTCATACAGATAAAAAAAATAATAAATAAAAAATATTTTTAAAACACTTTTTAGCCAGGAACTCAAGTTCTTCCTTGGGAATCACACTATGCAGAGAAATGAAATCCATTTACAGGTAGGTTAATCTAGTGATTTAATTAAGAGACCTCTCATTTATTTTGAACTTTTATGTCTTCTAATGAAGTGAGAAATTTAGGTCATGGAATTTTGACAAAGACCTATACTTAGGCCTTCCTCATATCAACTATATTTAGAAATTAAAAGAGTTAGAAACCAAACTTTTCAGTCCTTCAGTGGCTTACTTAGTGTTGCTATTACCAGAGTTCCAAACACTTAAGGACAGGGGAAGAAGGGGATAATGCTGCTTTAAAAAAGTAATGCAGTTTTTCACTGAAATTAAAGATGAAGCAACAGGCAAGTTTTCCATTGTTTCCTTTGCTAACCAATAATGGAGGAACTGCAGAACAACTTCGAGTAACAAGTCAGATTATCAGAGAAGACTGGCAAATACTGACACACATGAACTTTGCTTGAGTTCTTACAGTCACTGGAACAAAAACTTCTGGATATGTCTAGTAGACTGCATGGCTCAGTTGAACAGTTACTGTCATTTTTATACTAACTGTGTGAAAGGAGGTCAGCAGCAGACACAAGCCCAATGCTTAGAACTAATCAAAATGTGGCTTTAAAAAAAGATTTAATGTATTTAGTTAAAATAACTTCAATTGTTTTGAAACATGCTATTCTAAATATGTACCACCAAAATGGAAAAATGAAGATAATACAGCTTTTAGTATATAAAAAGCACACAATTGTTAAAAACAGATAATGGAGTATATCAAATTATTTATTATTTTTGTCTGTTTCTCAGTTGAGGTAGGTTACTTGGCAAATGGCTTCCAGTGGTCTCTGACTTCCAGTATTCAGGACCTTAGGTAATTTCCTCTCCTTGAGTGAGCCAGATCTAGCAACTCACTTCTGAAGACTGGAACATGACAAAATGACAAGATGGCACTTTCAAAATTAAGTTATAAGAAGAGTCTTGTTTCCATCTTACTCTGAGCTGTCTGCTTTGGTGGAAGCCAGGTGTCATACTGTGGTCTATGTAGCAAGGAATGGAAGGCAGCCTCAAACAAAAGCCAGGGAAGACTCTAATCCTATCTACAACCACTTTAGAGAGTTTGAAACCAGATTTTTTTTTCCCCTTAGATTTTTGTAGTGCTAGCGATTGAACCCAGGGCCTTGCATATGTTCCTTGAGCCCTCTACCACTTAGGCAAGATACATTTTCATCCCATTCACCTTTGAGACATGGCCTCACTACATGGTTCAGGCTAGCTTCAAATTCTAGTCTCTTCGTTACATGGTTCAGGCTAGCTTCAAATTCTAGAGTCTCTTGCCTCCACCTCCCAATGCTGGGATTTTTAGGCATATGCCATACCTGACTTTATCCATTACCTTGATTGTAGCCTATAAAACATAATGAACTTGGGGCTGGAGAGATGGCTCAGGGGTTAAGAGCACTGACTGCTCTTGCACAGGACCCAGGTTCGATTCCCGGCACCCACATGGGAACTGTCCTCTGTCCTTAACTCCAGTTCCAGGGGAATCTGAAACCCTCTTCTGACCTCCGCGGCATTGCACTCACATACATGCAGGCAATACACTCAGGCATAACTCCAGTCCAGCGGAATACAACACCTACTTCTGACCTCAACAGGCATTGCATGACATGGGTGCGCTCACATACATGCAGGCAATACACTCAGGCACATAAAATAAAAATAATAAATTAAATTAAATTAAAAAAATACTAAACTTGAGAGAGGATCTATTTCAGACAAATACACATTCCTGACATTTTGGGACTTTGAGGTACCAAATCTTTCGGTTGTTTTTAGCTGCTAAGTTTGGTGAATTTTGTTGTCCCAATGATGGGTAATGTGCACCTGAGTTCTTCCTTGGAGATACTAACTTATCAGTTGGCCAACAAGCAAACTGTGCTCCTTGCTTTTCTAACCCTATCAATTTAAATCTTTTTAAAAAACACTTTTATTACATTATTTATTGAAATAGTAGGACACAGGTGCTACTGCGCGCGAGTGGGGGGTTAGAGAACAACTTGGAGGAGTCGTTTCTCTCCTTCCACCTTGTGGGCCCTAGCGATCCAATGCAGGTCCTCAGGCTTAGCAGCAAGCACCCTTACCTGCTGAGTCGCCTTGCCCGCCCAAATTTCAATAAATAATGTAATAAAAGTGTTTTTTAAAAAGAAAATCAAATTTCCCATAACAGAATTATATATGTAACTACTTTATACACGTAAGTGAATCTCTTCACAGGATCCTCAAAAACACTAGGACAAAATGAAAAGTTTGCTTCCCTCTGGAAAACCTTGAGTATAAGATCAGCATTGAACCGACAAGGCATATATCTGAGAATCAGTATTCACGCTTAACTTTTCATACTCCACGTATTCAATCAATTTCTTGGCTATTTTTAAGTTCTTTTCTTTTCACCTGCCACCTCCCTTCCCTAGTCGTCCATCAGCTCGCTCGCTCCTGGAAAACTCCAAGTTGCCTAACTTCACTTACTCCTGCTCCATCTTTATTTACGTTTTCCCAAGCACACACGGCTCTTGCTCATGTGGCTTTTGCCTACTTCATTTTTTGCCAGTGGTCCTGCTACCCAAACTCTTGGCTCCAACCAGTGGTTCCGGTTCTAAACAGGCACGGTAGAGGAAAGGGGAAGGTTCGCTTTACCTCCGTGTGGACTGAGCTCTACGGAAGCGAAGCGGGTCCTCCAAACCCGCCTGTCGAGCGTACAATAGACTCAACATCACGTCTCCCTCTGCTCACGTCGGCGGTAGCCCTGGAAGCTGACATGCCAGAGCTTAGACCAGGTTCTAACAACCGAGCCTTCCATTGGCCAATCAGCGATACAGTCTGACCAATAGAGAGCGGCGATACTTGAACGCTCGGGGGCGGAACTCCAGTCTGTGGGCGCGGCTTTGCGTGGGCGGGGCCTCCTGACCCGCTGGGATCTGCACACTCTGAGCAACGCGCTGGCATGGGCTGGTCGGGGGGCGTTCTGCGCACCCTGTGGAGCGCGCTGTCAAGAGAGGTGAAGCAGCACGTGGGCACCGACCAACTGGGGAACAAATACTACTACATCGCGGAGTACAAGAACTGGAGAGGTGAGCGGGGCTGCGGGGTCACCCGGCGCTGCACTCGGGAGGCACTGCACTCCGGCGTTCCTAGAGGCCCGCGGCACCCTGGGGCCCAAGCCTTCCGCGCTGCCGGTAGCTGTGGTCAGGGTTCTCCGCGGAGGCCTGGCCTCGGGTGTCGCGGTCTCAGCCCCGGGAGTTCAGAGCCGCTGCCATGAGCAGCGAAGTCTGGACCTAAGCCCTCCTAGATGTGCGGGAGGGGCTCGGGAGGATCGGAATGGACTGGGGCGAGTGCCCAGCCCGAGGGGAGTGATTGCAGGGGTGTCGCTTCACCAGAACGTCGTCCTCAGAGATTGCGGGCTCCTTCGCCGCGTACGTCCCCTTCTGACAACCCAGACCTATCAAAGTAGGTCCGGACACACTGATCTTTTCTGATCCTCCGCTTCCTGTTCTCCTTCCCTAGTCCCAAGACCCCATCAAGGTCGATTTCAGAAACGTGGCTCTAATCGTTTCTGCCTAGTAATGCCGAGGGTTGTTGCGGGCTTAGGAGACCATCCTGTCCTTTGAAATCACATCACTTAGCCGCTCTCACAGCCTTTTCTGTTTTCCTCTATCGCCGGGAAACAGGTCTCAGACTTTGAGGAAGACAGGAGTTGGTTTACAACCTCAGCTCTGACACCTAAGAGCCGGGGGGGTCAATTCTCATCACGTCTCAGTATTCTTACTTGAAAGTTAGAGATAACAGCAACGTGATGGTGAGCTGCAGGAAGACTCATGTGTTTCATTAATTTCTCGCACATATTAACTGTATTAAAGTTTTGTTAATTGTTTTACTTAGCCTTTTTCTTTTTAAAAAATATTATTTATTATTTTATGTGTATGAGTGTTAGGCCTGCATATATGTAAGTGCACGGGCAGAGACTGCAGAGCTCAGAAGACGTCAGATCCCCTGGAACTAGAGTTATGGATGGTTGTTAGCCACCATATGGGTGCTGGGAACCGAACTTGGATCGTCTGCAAGAGCTACCAGTGCTTTAATCGCTGAGCCATTTCTCTAGTCTTGCTTAGCCCCTTTCTATAACTTCTTACCTTGGGCTTGTTTTCCAAGTGAGCTTTTAAATGCTGTCAAGGCTGTTTTCTGCTTCCTGTACCCAAGCAATCTCATCTGATCTCTGACACACTGTATTGATTTGCATTTTCTACAAGTTTTGTAAGTGGAAATACATAGCATGTTTTCCGACTTCTTTCTGGATTCTTAAGTATAATTATTTTAAAATTCATCTCTGTGTACCAAAATTTTAACCCTGTTTAACTGATACTGTTCCAGTGCATGGAATATATCATAATTTGTTTGCCTATTCGCCTGCTCATAGATCTTTGTGTTATTACCAGTTTAGGACTGTCACAAATAAATTATGAACATTTGTGTATATGGCTTTGTATGGACACATGCTTTCATTTCTCTTTATTGACTATAAGTAGAATGGCTCAGCCAACTTGTAGGTGTATGTTTCATTACATAAGAAACTGCCAAAATGATGCACCATTTTACCTTCCCAGCAGCAACACACAAGATGTTCAATCCTTCCACACGTAATATGGTCATATGGTCACTCTTCACTGCTTAGTTGATGTGTAGAGGTATCTCTTTGTGTGTGTGTTCTTTTTACTATTAATAAATTGGTTTATAAAACAAATTATTTTTAGGAGCTGTTTTGATGGCTCAGTAGTGTAAGAGCTCTTGTTCTACAAACGTGAGAACCCAAGTTGGAATCCCCAGCATCCAGCATCCATGTAAAAAGGGGAGTGTGACTGCACGTGCCTGTAACCCCAGGATTGGCAGAGCAGGGAAAGGCAGGGAGGGACCCTGTCTCAAGGCAGTTAGGCAGAGAGCACTAGAGGAAGACAACAGGCATTCTGCTCTGGCCTCCACATGTGTGTGTTCAGGCATGTTCAGTATGGCACACTTATGTTCATACAGCATACACACGACACACAATTTTTTTCAGGTTAAAATAGTATAAATTGGTGTACATTTGACATTCTGACACATAAGAAATTCATGTAACTTCATCACAATTAGGATACAGAACAGTGTAATTACTTTCAGTAGCTACTTCATGTCAGCCCTTTGTAGATATTCTTTTTCCATTGGTAACCTTGGCAACTAATTTATTCTCTGTCATTTATAGTTCTGCCTTTTTAAGAATATTGTACACATAGAAATATACCATATGTTAGTTTTTGAAAATAACATCTTATGGGGCTAGAGAGATGGCTCAGCCTTTAAGAGCACTGGCTGCCCTTGCAGAGGACCCAAGTTCAATTCCCAGCACCTACATGGCAGCTAACAACTGTCTATGACTCCAGTCCTAGGGGATCTGACACCTTCTTCTGACCTCTGTAGCACTGTACAACACGGGTGCACTTACACACATACAAGCAATACACTCATACACATAAAATAAAAATAAATAATAAATAAAAGGAAAACAGCATCCTTCATTCAGTATAATAATGCCTTTAAGATTCATTGTATGTATCAGTAGCTTGTTCCTTTTTATTGCTTTCTAAGATTTCATATTATGGAGGTACCATAGATTGCCCATTGAAGGGTATTTGGGCTACTTCCAATTTGGGATGCTTATGATTAGAGTTCACAGAGATCTGCCTGCCTCTGCCTCCCAAGTGCTGGGATTAAAAGTGTGTACCACCACACCCAACTAAGATGGGTACTTTAAAAAAATGTCTTTTTACTAATTCTTTGAGAATTTCATACATACACACAATGTATTTTGATCATATTCACTTCCTCCTCCCCATTAACTCCTCCCAGACTCTGAAGGGTACTTTTTATAATGTGTGTGTGTGTATGTGTGTGTGTATGTATGTGTGTGTACATGTGTATGTATGTGTGTGTGTACATGTAAGCCAAAGGTTAATGTTAGGTTTATCTTCTTCAATCACTCTTCTACTTCTTCTAAGACAGGGTCTCAGTAAGCCTAGAGCTTGCTGATTTGGCTATACTGGCTGGCTAACAAGCCCCAGGGATCTTACTATCTCTCCTTCCCCAGCACTGGGATTATAGGCCTAAACTGCAGGGCTGGCTTTTACATGGGTGCTGGGATCTATACTTTGGTCCTGATGTTTGCACACCAAGCACTTTACCTACTGAGGCATCTTCTAAGCTCAGTTCAGATTTTTAAGAAATACCCTTTATAAGGTTAACAGAGTTCCTTTGTATTCCTAGTCATTTCCCACAGAACATGTTGAGCTTATTGTTTTCAGTTATTCATAAAATTTCCTGATTATTCAAACTTTTTATGCACATTTATTGTGTGTGTGTGTGTGTGTGTGTGTGTGTGTGTGTGTGTGTCACAGGTGTGAAAGTCAGAGGACAACTTGTAGGAGTTGGTTCTCTGTACCATTTGGCTCCCAGGGATCAAACATTTCTTCATGCTGTTGGAGCCAATCTCACTGGCCCCATTCTTGTAATATTTGTAGTATTTGTAGTAATAGTCCATGAATTGGTCAGTGATTATATAATATTATACCCCATTTTAAATGCACAGTTTTGTGTGTATGACAGTACTATGTTTTAGTATATTTGTGGATATATATTTAAAGCAAATTATTACATTGAATAAAAATGTTTTTGCTTTACTAGTAAATTTTTTTCATACTTAGTAGGTATAAAATTATTGGTGATAAGTCATATGCACTCTGTATATGCCATGTTCAGAACAACCAAAGGGATTTATCCTTTTGCTGGAAATGTACATATATAAAAATTTAAAGATCATCATTCTGCATCATCATTTTTAGTGAGGTAAGTTAGAAACCATCTACTGATGGTTTTCTTTGGTGTTCTGAGTGCTGGCCATGCTTTTTAGAGGAGGTAGCTAGAAGTGCCTGCAGCTTTATTGATCACCGTTCCTGGAGCCATCTTCATGTCTGATTTCAAGTCATCAGCTACAAGACTGCCAAAGACCTAGATATGGCCGAGCATGAGCATTCTTTCTAATAGAACTACTCTGAACTTGTTGGTAAAAGGCCAGACATTGTCAAAGCTTTTCTATTGGAATTTTAATTCAGGTATATTATATAAAGAGAAAAGGAGAGTATGAAAATAATTGGGAATCAATAGATGTCTGTTTTCTCTATTTCCAAGGAGACACAGTGGCACCTAAGTCAAGAATTCCTCTTAGACCACCTAGGTAGGCACTCTTAGATCCTGAGTCACCTTCCAGTTCTCAGTTGGACCTTGTTTTCCAACTGTTGAGTCTGTCCCCTTCTTTCTTTCTGAGTCCTTATAGTATTCCCTGTTACCAGAGGGAGCCATGTACTCTTGGTTTAGAGGAAATGAGACCTTGATTGATGATAACAGAGAAATGAATCTTGTGTACTGCTGTCTGGTATCTCTTAAGTACCTGATTCTTGATTATTGAAGCCAGAGGCACAGACATTTTCTTTGCTATGTGAGACTTTCTTGCATTTATACTATATATTAGAATTAAGGAATTTTAGGATTTTGGAAGTAAAACTGTTTCATCTGTTCATTTTGACTTTTTTTTTTTTTTT
>NW_008331125.1:4727385-4766018 GCF_000622305.1 Nannospalax galili | reverse complement strand
ACTGGGTCTCTCTGTAGCCCCAGCTGTCCTGGAACTTACTATGTAGACCAGGGTGGCCTTGAACTCACAGAGATCCCCCTGCCTCTGCCTCCCAAGTGCTGGGATTAAAGGCATGCACCACCATGCCCGGCTTCATTTTGACTTTTAACACTTATTCTTACTAAATATCAAGGAATTAGCGAAGAATATTTGGAGATCATATAAAATCTGAAGAAGTGCAATGTAATGAACCCCTATGTTACCACAGCAGTTTAGGAAAAAGAATGTGCTCACAGCCTTTGAAGTCTACTGTGTGCTCTTCCTGCCCTGTGCCTTTCCCTCCCTGATTACAAGTAATCTTTATCATGAGTCTTAGATTTATCATTCTCATTTGTTTATGTTCTGATTTATTTATTTTTTATTCTTAAGTGATTTGTTTGGTCATACAAACTTTTGAACTTAAGTGAAAGATATTCTATATAATCTTTTAGTTTTGTTTTATGTTCTTTGTTTTTAATGTTTTATTACATTCTAATTTTGTGTGTATGTATGTGAGAGTATGCATACCACAGTGCATATGTAGAGGTCAGAGAACAACTTGCAGGAGTCAGTTTTCTTGTATGATTTGGGACCGAGGGATTGAACTCAGGTCATCAGGCTTGGCAGGAGGCACCCTTATCTGAGCTATCTTACCAACTCTGTTCTTTGTTTTTTGAGGCAGAATCTTATCCTGAAGCCCAGGCTCACATAGAACTCACTGTGTACCCGAGGCTAACTTTGAATTAATATCAATTCTCCTGCCTCAGCCTCTCAAGTGTCAGAATTACAGTTGTGAGGCACTTCACTTGCTGTATATACTCCTTTGTGACTCCTGTCCCCCGCTTAATATATTCCTGATTCATTCATATGATCCATTTATTTTCATTGCTGTTTACCATTCTACTGTATAAGTATGCTAAGATTTATTTTTCCCTCTATTGTGCACAAGGAGTTTCTACCTGATCTTTGCTGCTACTAACAGTACTGTGATAAACATTCTGGTTGGGGAAGACGTATGCAAGAATGTTTAGAAGTACTGTTAGTAGTTGCAAGGAAGAGGTTCCCTGTGCACATGTTTGGGGTGTGCCTTAAAAGGATTTGGGGGAGTCAAAGTGTATATTGATCTTTTACTGTATTACAATATGAGATTGTTTTCCAGGGTGCTTCTGCCACTTTACACCTATTTGATGCTGTGAATTCGTGTTTAGAGAAAATGAGACCTTGATTGATGATAACAGAGAAATGAATCTCAAGTACTGTCTGAAATCTCTTAAGTACCTGATTCTTGATCATTGAAGCCAGAGGCACAGGCATTTTCTATTCTGTGAATGTTATTAGGAATTCCTAAGGATTCTACTATAAGAAATTGAAGGCAAAATATCTTTGTTTTGTTGGGTAAAGCAAATTTTCCCAAAATGGTGATCTAACTTTTATGTTTCCTTGATGTAAAAGGTAACTTTTTAGAGTCTTTAATTTTGCATAAATTATTGAGGATTTAATATCATAATTGATAGTAAGAATGACTTAATTGACTTTTTCTTTTAATACCATAGCATCTTTTCAGTCATTAATGAACTACTATATTTTCCACATGCAGTATTATTTGATAAGAGAAATGACATCGAATTAAAAATAAATCTCTTAAGTATTTCCTTGGTGAATTGAAGTTTAGGATGAATTGTTAAATTTTCCCTTAAAAATCATGCTGGCATTTCAAGACAAAAAGATTATGGACTATAAGGTGATCTTTTTAATGACAAAGTATTACTCCACATACTTTGATAGATTATTTTATAAGATTTCTCAAACTACCTTTGTTATTGCATCCTTCTTATTTATAACTGTTTTTATTTATTCTGTGCCATTTATCTTATGTTTCAAAAGGTAGCTTTATTCTAAGATAAATTCTAATAATTATGTTCTTGATTCTAACTAGAACCTCTCTGAATCTTGTTTCATCATTTTATCTCTTTCTTTTGCACACTGATTAAATAATTATAATCAGTTAAAACTACCAACCTTTAGAGCTGGAGAGATGCTCAGCAGTTAAGAGCACTGCCTACTCTTTCAGAGGATCTGGGTTCAATTCCTAGCACCCACATGGCTGCTAACAACCATCTATAACTCCAGTTCCTGGGGATCTGATGCTTTCTTCTGATCTCTAAAGGCATTGCATGACACAGGTGCACTTACATACATGTAGGCAATATACTCATACACATAAAATAAACAAAATAAAGAAACTACCAATCTTGAGCTGGATGTGGTGTTCCGCACCTTTAATCCCAGCAGAAGAGGCAGAGGCCTGTGGATTTCTGTGAGTTCAGGCAAGCCAGGATTACGTAATTAGACCTTGTCTCAAAATACAAAAATGAAAAACAAAAGCAAAACTACCAAGATTGTTTTAACTGAAGATTTTTTTTAAGTTATTAATTTGCCATGGTCTTCATGCATACTCTAATTTGAAGAGTAAATTTTGTTCCCAACTTGTAAAAATACTGTTTTAGGGTATTACATTTGGTTCTGTACAACAGACACTAAGAAGGATGGTTGAAAAATCTAGTGTCCAGGTGAGATGAGGTAGTTTTACTGTTGTTTTGTTTTGTTTATTAAGATCTTAGCAGTTGAACCCAGGGTCTTATGCATGCTTGGCAAGTACTTTATGCTGACCCCAGACCTTCTTTTAAACTTTTTATATTGATGCAAGATCACCCTGACTTACCCAGGCTGGCCTTGAAATCATTCAGTATCATAGGCAGACCTTAAAATTTCAATCCTCCTGCCTCAGCCTCCAAAGAAATTGAATTATAGGCCTGCATGAACAGGCCTGACTTAGATGAGGTAGATCAGATGATGAAAACTCTTAGAAGTTGCATCTGTAATTATTAACTGTTACTCTTGAGGAAGTTCAGGTAAAAGAGGAATACTCTTGATCAGGGGTAGGAAATACCACAGAGATTAGGAGATAGTTCCATGTGGACTGACTTCATTGCAGAACTGCAAAACTTTTATTGAGGTAATAAAGTCAGATTGTGAAAGGCCTCAAATACTATAAGTTTGACATTTATACTTCGTTCTACAGGTATTTTTCCTCCAAATTTTTATTTTTTAATATTTATATTGATTTGAGCATTTCATGCATTTTTAAAAATCATATTAAGACAGACAATATCTGATCAATATTATACATTATACAGAAAGATGTTGGATCCAGGGTTGATGATGTGTTCCAAGCAAGCTATGATTCTTAACCTTCTCTACAAATCTCTGAAAGCAGACATCATGTTGCGCCAGGTGAAGGCCTTTGAGAAGAGATTACTTCAAGTTACTTGTACACAGATGCTGCCGTTTATATGTGGGGCTTTGTATCTTGTGCCTGAGATCCTTAAAGCAAAGCCGGACTTAAGAAGTCAACTAGACGATCACCCAGACTCTGATAAAGAAAATTTTGTTGATGTAGAAGATGACAGTGACACAGAAAAATTCACTGATACAGACAAAGAAACAGAAGTAGATACAGTGAAAAAAGTTGAGACAGAAGAAACTGTGTCCAAAAGTGATAAAGAAACCATAAAGCCAAAGACTGCTTCCTGGGTTCGCTTTGATAATCGGAAAGGTGGCAAGCAGTTAAGTACATATGATCCATTCAATAGAAATCCTTTGTTCTGTGGAGCTGAAAATACAAGTCTTTGGGAACTCAGAAAGTTATCTGAGCTTTTTCATCCCTCCGTGGCCCTTTTTGCAAAGACTATCCTTGGAAATTATATTCAGTATTCAGGGAACCCACTCCGGGATTTCACACTAAATGAGATTCTTGGATCGATTTGTATACTGAAATCCAAAGCTACATAAAGGCAAAGAAAACACTAACAGTGTTGTGATGCAGCCAAAGAGGAAACATTTTATAAATGATATCCATAATTTTGCTGTGAATAGTAAGGAGTTCCTTGCAAAAGAAGAAACCCAGATACCAGTGGTTGAAGTGTTTTTCCACAGGAATTATAAAAAAAAAGTTGCTGTTGTTAAAGAGAAACAAAAACGGAATACAGATGAAGAAATTATAGAAGATGTTGATGATGAAGAATTTGAACAGATGATTGACACACTTGAAAATGAAAACTGCTTCACTCCTAAAAAGGATGATCTTGATTTTGCCAGCAATGTGAAGAAAAAAACAAAAGGAGCTATGGATGACTTGGGAGATTCAGAGAGTAGTGACGATGAACTTGGTAACCTGGATGATGATGAAGTTTCTTTAGGAAGTATGAATAGTGAAGAATTTGAAATTGAGGAAGATGGAGGAATGCGCATGGATGTGTTAGACGAGGAAGGTAAAGGCATTCCAGAATTTGATGAAGTCAGTCCCAAAGCCAATACTAAGAAAAGCAAGAGAAAAAGTGAAGATGATTTTGACTTTGTTGGGTTATTTGAGGGATCAAGGAAAAAGAAGAAAAATACTTTCAATGACTCCAGCCTGTCTGTATCTGCTGAAGAGTTTGGTCATCTATTGGATGAAAACATGGGATCCAAGTTTGATAGCATTGGCTTGAATGCCATGGCTCACAAAGATAATGCAAGTCATAAACAGCTGAGGTGGGAGGCTCAGTGGGATGACTGGCTACACAACAGAGACGTGAAGAGTATCATCAAGAGAAAGAAAAATTTCAAAAAGAAGACAAGAAACCCTGAAAAAATAAATAAAAAAAGGAAATGAGAGAGCTTCAGAGTGAACAATAAATTAAGATTCTACTTAATTTTTACTATCCAGCCATTTTTCTTGATCTTGCTCTCTGACTCCATACAATCCAGACTGTTCAATGGATTTGTAATAAACTATAAACACAAAAAATCATATTAAGACTCCTTTTCTGTCTTTTATTATTTGTCTTTTAAAAAATATTTTATTTTTTGCCTGCATGTAGGTAAGTGCACCTGATTGTACAATGCCCATGGAGGACAGAAGAGGATGTCAGATCCCCTGGAACTGGAGTTACGGACAATTGTTAGCTGCCATGTGGGTGCTGGGATTCAAATCCAGGTCTTCTACAAGAACAGTCAGTGTTCTTAACCACTGAGCCATCTCTCCAGCCCCAGTCTTTTCTTTTTTGTAAAGGCCTATCTAGTCTAGTATGTTTCTCAAATGGCTGTGGGTCTATCCCTTGGAGTCTGGTCAACCTACCAGGCATCACACCAGTGAGGAAAACTGACTCTTCCTCTCCCAGCATCTACCGGTTGCCAATAGATCCTTAGGCTGGGATTTCCTGCCCACCTCCCTCTTCCATGCTGGGTTTTTGTCTTGCCTGGGCTTGCACAAGTCTTATATATGCTGTTACAAGCACTGTGGGTTCATATGTGCAACTACCCTGTCATGTCCAGGCAATACAGTTTCCTTGTGTTTATTTACAACCTCTGGTTCTTACAATCTTTCCACCCCTTCTTCCTGCAGTGATCCCTGAGCCTTGGGAGGAGTTGGTGTGATACACGTTTCCCATTTAGGACTGAGCACTCTGCAGCCTCTTATTCTGTGCACATTGACGAGTTGTGGATCTCTGTGTTAATCACCATTTGCTGCAAGAAGAACCTTCAATTTTGAGAATCGAGAGATGCACTAATGTATAGTTGTGATGTAACTCATTAAGAGTCAGTTTAATACTATGTCTCTTTAGCAGAATAGTAGTAGGTTCTCCCATATGGCCTGTGACCTGTCTAGCTGCAGATTCTTGGCCCTGATAATAGTGTCAGACACAGACTCCATCTTGTGCAACAGGCCTTAGAGCCAATCAGAAGGTGGTTGGTTATTCCCATGACATTTGTGCCACTATTGCACCAATGGGTGTATTTTGCCAAGCCGGTCATATTTGTAGCTCACAGGATTCACAGCTGGATAAGCTGATGGTCTTTCTGTGCCAGTAACTTGCATAGCACTTTCTGGTACCATGAAAGCTAGCTAGTAGAAATGAAGTTTCAAGGCTTGATTTCTCCTTGTTTATTTTGCAACTCAGGTGTATAGTGTTTTTAGCACTAGGGTCTTATGGTCAAGTTCTAGCAGGTAACCAAGTGTAATGGCAATAGCCAGTATTATGTGAGGGTCTATGGAACCTCACTGGTAAATAAATCCAAAAGTGGAAATCCATTCCTGGCATTGGGGTTTGCATTTGCTAGCCTGTGGTGTCTATTAGGGCCACTGAACAATTGTGGGATAACTACATTTAAGCTCTTTTTATATTGTATATGCATATGTTGAAAGAAGCTTCTATAGTAAGTTTCCATGACTTTTTCAAAAGGTCTTTAGTGTTAGTTATTCCTCCTCTTACTCCCTCTTCTACCCTGCCTTCCTATACCCCACCCCATTAAAACCACTCCATTTCATTACTCCCCTTTCTCCATTTACATTTCTGTATTTCATCTCTTCTCTTATGAACCCCACTGAACCAATCCCTTATTAGATTCTTGACCTTTATGGATTTTCCAACTGAAGCACACCTATCTTAAGATTCAAGAGGAATCCATTTATGAGAGAGAACATGTGATTCTTTCTAGGTGGGTTACCTCACTTATGATGATTAATTACAGTTCTATCAATTTACCTGTGAATTTCATAATTTCATTTTCTTAATTGCTTTCATTATCCATTAATCAGTTGATGGATATCTGGTTGTTTCCATTTCCTGGATGTTGTAAATAGAGCAGCAGTGAACATGTATCTCTGAGTTAGGTTATAGGGCCCTTTGGGTATCTGCCCAAGAGTGGTATGCCTGGGTCATTTGTAAGATCTATTTCTAGCTTCTTGAGGAATCTCCACAATGATTTCGATAGTGGCTGCACCAGTTTGCACTCCTATCAGCAGTGGGTAAGTGTTGCCCATTCCCCATATCCTCACCAGATTTTATCGTCATTTGTTTTTTGGATCTTAGCCATTTGAGTGGGATAAAATGAAATCTCAAAGCAGTTTTAATTTGTATTTTCCTGATGGCTAACAATGTTGAACATTTAAAAAAATATTTCTCAGCCATTTTTGTTTCATCATTTGAAAACTCTCTTTAGTTCCTTGCCTCAACTTTGAATTTTTTTTGTGTGTGGGGGTTTGATGTTTAGTTTTTTAGTCTTTGTATTTTCTAGATGCTAACCCTTTGCCAAATATTAAGTAGCCAGTGAAAGCTTTCCCTCCTCTCCCCTGTACTCCCCTCCCCTCCCTTGGTCTTGAACTTGCAGTCCTCCTGCCCCAGCCTCCCAAGTGCTAGCATTAGTGGTTTGCACTATCATAACCAGCTTCAGTGACAGCTTTTCAACAAGGAAAAGCTTGTGATTGAATTAGAATTAATAAACCAGTGTTGCATTATGTACCCGTAGAGCTGCATTTGCCATGGTCCTTGAGAGATATCCTATTGAACTATAGTAATGGAGTTGGAAAGAAAAAAATAACATTAAAGAAAAAAGATAACTTGAAAAATTAATTGAATGTGCCCTGGTTACATCTAATCTACATCTTTTCTTAATTCAACATCAGTTGATCCATGACATCCTACAAGTTGTTCACATTGGTGATAACACAGCCTCCCGTGCACACACTGGGACCATTTCCAAATTACTTGGATTTGACCCTTACCCTATGCCCTTTGCTCCCAGCCCTGTTGCTCTAAACTTGAGGTTTCTCAGGACATTTTTTAAAGCGATGGACATACAGTAAGCAGCACTGCTGAGTTTGTGTTTTGTCCCATTCTGTACCATTTGTTAATTTTCTCATGTGATGAGTATTTATTGAGCACTGCTTCAAGTAAAGTTTCAGAACTATTGATGGAACTTTATTTGCTAACATAGCTATCACCCCCTTTTAAATTTAATAAATTGAATGTGATTTGAGGAGATAATGAGATGAATCAGTGGTTTTATTAATCTGAATTTTGCACATTCACATTGTAATAAAAATTAGAATTGCATTTTCCCTCCATTTCATTCTCAATGTCCCATAAATGCCAGTCTTTCTGCAGTCTTTTCAGTAAGCTTACCAATCACTACCATGCATCCATTGAGCACTGATTATTTGGTATTTTTACAACCACCAACTCGTTAGTCTCATTTTAGACATGAGATTAATGCTTCATCTCTGAATATTTAAATGTGCTTCATATATCTGAGCCAGAGTACAAAGTAGGTGCTACAAAAGTTAAATTTAAAAAGTTAAATGAATTGCTATCTCTATGGACCCAGAATTCTAAAAGAGAAAACAAAACACTACATAGACTGATAAAGAAGAATCTTAAAACTAATAATTATTGCATAATTTGATAAGTGGGTTAAATTAGCCTTTGAGGAATAAATATTCTTATTAGAAATAAGAGTATCTTTCTATGCTGTCACCATCCTGTGGTGTGGTTCGGATCTAGATTTACCTTACTGACCTTCTCAGTTGAATTTTATTTTATCACCAAACTTATATGAGGATACCTAGTCTAATAGTTTCCTTCCAAGATGAATATGTCATATCTAATTATTCAAAACCCCTATCATCCAGTGCTATATGTCATTAATTGTAAAACTTCATTGATATAGACAATGTCACCTCAAACTATTTGCACATAGTATTTAATGAATTATTGTTAATACAAATAGTTACATAGAATCTGGAAAAAACTAAAATGGTCAGAATGAAGAGTCTAGCATCTTATTTTAGTAGATAATTGGGAGATCATAACAAAATTCTCTTGAATGTAATATTTTACTCTTCAATAAAAACATTTCAGTTCTCCAGTAGGTGGCAGCATTGTTCCAAAAAAATCACAGGTTGCCAGTTTATTAGTTTTTTTGTTTGTTTGTTTTTAACTTTAAACTGATTTGAAGGAATAATATTATTTCCCCCGACAACACCCAAAGAGGAATCAGAGCATGTACGTACCAAAGAACATACAAACAAAACCGACAAAATATAAATGAAAATAGAAGAAAGAAGGTCCAAAACACAGGAGGTAGGTAGAAAACAGCTGACAGCATGGCATTGTAAATACTTTATTATCAATGGTTACTTCAGGGTAGATATAACCTTTTCAGAGTTGTTTGACGGTTTCATACATTTATATAATGGACTTTAGTCATTTTTGCTCCATTCCCTTCTCGTGCCCTTCCCTCTCTCACTGAAACCCTTCTTCTCAACAAGTCCTCATCCTGTATTCATTCTTGCTTTTTGTGTGTGACCCACTAATTGGTTTCTTGCCCAAGCATGGATGGGAGATTATTTACTGGAGCAAAGGAAACTTATTATTGACCACACCACTGAAGAAAATGGCACCCCGATAACCATTAGCTGCAAATACTCCCTCAGGGAGGAGTAGGACCTTGTGAGCCCTTCTTCCTTCCATAGTGAAATGCTGAGAGCCCCAGTCTTCTACAGGTGCCCACAACTGTGAGTTCATGAGCACAATGGCCATGCCATGTCAAGAAGACATCCTTTTGTGGCACATCTCCCTATCTTGTGTCTTTTATATTCTTTTTGCCCCGTCTTCAGATGTTCTGACCACAGCGCAGTGTTTTCTCTAAAAATTAGATGTTGGATGATGAGATGGCTCAGCACTTGATGTCCTGAATTTGATCCCTGTGAGAACTGGTTTTCCAAAAGTTGTCTTTTGACCTCCACTCGTATGCTGTAGTGTGTGTGCTACCACACACATAGACAAATGTGTGCATGCAAACACATGTATACATTCACACAAAATAAAATGTAAAAGTAAATAAACAAAAATTGAATGTTTTTTCCTTCAAATAAATTCTGCAATACCGTTTTTATAATAAAATAAGTGCTAACTTTTAAGAAAAAGTTTTAAAGTGGCACTATGTATTACTCTAATAATTACAATGACATAAGTAGCAATTACATTTTGAAGAATTAATCAAAAATTTTAAATAGTAACATTTTGTCCTAAATTTGTTAGAGATCACACATTGTATTCATCACTATGGGTATTATCAAATTGGTAAAATATTCAATTGTTATGATTTTAGCTAAAACATAGAGTTTAGAGAAAGCTATGAAAAGTCAAACTTCAAAATATTCTGTTGAATATAAAATAATAGTTGTAGTTTTTTTTACATTGGACTTTGTTTCAGAGCTCTCTGAAACTTAAATTATTATTATTATATTATTATTTTTTTTTTGCCAGAACAGAGAATGTTTTTAAATGCCTGAATCATAATCCATTAGTCTCTCTTGATAGGCTCACAAGAGCATCTATTAATTGGGATCTTTGGGGTACTGGGTGTTCCTCTGGTCTCCAAGGATTGACTCAATTGATAAACCAGGATGTATTTAGGCACTTATGGTAGGTGTTGGAGTAGCTAGGATCATAGTGTGGCCTCCTCTCTGATGGCTTCACCAGTTATAAGTGGGAACTTCAAAAGAATGTCATCTAGATCTTGTTTTGAGCTCTGCTCAGCTCCAAGGAGAAAGCCGTTTCCGGGAAAGAAACCCCGAAAAGAATCCGAAGGAATGGGGAGGTGTGAACAATGCCAGTAATTGGCACTGTTGCTCAGGGAGCCTACAGGGAACTGAGAAGGAAGGAGACCATAGCTATAGTGCCGTTTCTCTCACCTGAGTGCAGAATGGAGCTGAAACTATACAGATCAGTGATGCTCTGGGTTGGCAGGATGAAATTTAGATTTTTTTTGTTTTCTGATCCTTTTAAAAATTTCTTAGACTGGGCATGGTGGCATATGCCTTTGATCCCAGCACTCTGGAAGACGAGGCAGGCAGATGTCTGTGAGATCGAGGCCAACCTGCTCTACATAGTAAGTTCCAGGCCAGCTGGGGCTGCAGGGAGACCCTTTCTTAAAAAAAAAAAATCATTTTTTTTTAGGTTTTAAATTTATGTTTATGTGTATGTGTATGTGCCTGTTTGTATGTATGTGTGTCACATTCATTCAGTGCCCATGGAGATCAGAAGAGGGTGTCAGAACCCTGGAACTGGAATTAGAGACAGTTGGGAACTGCCTGATGTGGGCCAACCTGGTTCCTCTGCGACAATAAATGCTCTTACCTGCTAAGCCATCTCTCCAGCCCCTCAAATCTTACTTTATTTTATTTTATTTTATGTAATGTAATATAATGAATGAATGTTTTACCTGGATGTATATAAGTGTACCACATACATGCAATGAGGCCAGAGGAGGGTGTCAGATTCCCCAGAACTCAAGTTACAGACAATTGTTAGCCTCGTGTGGGTGCCAGGAACTGAATCCGGGTCCTCTGGAAAAGAAGCCCGTGCTTTTAACTGCTGAGCAATCTTTCTAGCCCTTAAAATTTCATTTTTTAAAATATTTTATTATTATTAATGTGTATGTGTGTATTGATTGCATGTAGATAAGTGTACCCGTGTCATGCAATGCCCACAGAGGACAGAAGAGGCTGTCAGATCCCCTGGAACTGGAGTTACGGGCAGTTGTTAGCTGCCATGTGGGTGCTGGGATTCAAACCCAAATCTTCTGCAAGAACAGCCAGTGTTCTTAACCGCTGAGCCATCTCTCCAGCCCCCAAATTTCAGTTCTTAATTGTGTTTTTCTTCAGGAGCATTTTTTGGTTGCTTCTTAAATTCTCTTAGTTTAGATGCAAATGTGTGCGTGCACTTAAATACTAATTATATTTTGGCAAAGGGTTTGGAAAAGGCCCATTATTTCACCTGTAGTCCATGACTGAATTCCTGTCTCTACAAAGAGAATCATCTGTATCACACTTTCAAGGAGTGAAAAACAGGAGGATGAGATGTTGACATTGTATATGCCAGTCTTTACAGTGGCTTTAAAATGAGTTTAAGGAACTTTACTTTCAATCCTGATTTTCCTGCCAGGGAAATACATGGAAACTTTGAGCAGAAATAGAAACTAGTAATGGGTTATGGACTAAACTGTGCTATATTAGTTTTTAAATGAGGCCCAAAATACTTTGTGTAAAAGGGTTGCTTGTTCTTATTCTCTTTGAGAACTTCATAATTGCTTTATATTAAGATAAATAATGTCAATATCAAAAATTATTATTTATTAAATACTGTTAGGCGCACTTCCTAGCATTTGTCAGGGGTCATTGTATTTGTGGAAAAATTGTAAGAATTAAGAAAAATAACATTGTTTCTTTTTTCAAGGTTACTCAATAATAAAATTCAATTGTATCATCACTTTTGCACAGAGCCCAGTTTCTCTGTGTTATTGTAAATCAGATAAAGTATTATTTTCCTTGTCTAACTGTCCCAGATCTCCTGGGTTCAACAATTTATTTCTGCTGCTTCTCTTCTGGAAAGCTATATGCAGGTTACTTCACAAGAGTTGCAAAGATGAAACAGTTCTTTACAGAGTCTACAGATGGGGGTTTGGTACTGAGAAATGTCTGCAGAACTATGTGGTAGATTTAGTTGTTAAAACTGTTAGAATAAATTTCCCTTTTTATAAAATGGTGTGGAGGTATGTTAGCTTGACTAATTTTAACCAAAGAGGCTCTTTCTTTGCTTTTATTTTATATTCCAGCTGTCTAGTGACTTCATCTTGTAGTCCAAATCACAAACTGCACCCTTTGCCAGAGATGTTAAGATTTTTTTTATTCCCCTCAGTTGAATACGTCACATAAATTTATTTTTTCTTTTATTTATTGAGACATAAATCTCAGTAAACATTAGTTGGTTCTGCTTCCCTCCAGGACTGTGCTGTGAAAACCGTTTTCTCTCTTTTTCCTCTTCAGTGTCTGTTCCACCTCAAGATCCTTGAAAGTCCAGAGTCATATTTAAGAATTGCTTATGAGTAAATCTAA
This sequence comes from Nannospalax galili, assembly GCF_000622305.1. Classification (NCBI taxonomy): domain Eukaryota; kingdom Metazoa; phylum Chordata; class Mammalia; order Rodentia; family Spalacidae; genus Nannospalax; species Nannospalax galili. The sequence continues at coordinate 4,753,219 of NW_008331125.1, read as the reverse complement.
ACTGTTAAATATAGAGATATTAATTGTTCATGACTATACGTAAGCATGTACAGTAACTCTTTTTTTCAGGATTGTTTTTTGGGTTTTTTTTAATTGTTGTTTTGGTTTTTTGGTTTTTTTGAGACAGAGTCTTCCTGTAGCTCTTGCTGGTTCAGAACTCACTATGTAGAATTCTGTCCTCAGTCTCACAGAGATCAACCTGCCTCTCCCCACTGAGTGCTGGGATTCAAAGTGTACACACTACATCCAGCATTCAGTAACTCTTAATATATGTGTGTTCCAGGAGTTTTTAATGATGGCAATAGTGATAGAGAAGGAAAAGTTATGATGAAAAATGCTGTGTAAAATTTTTCATATAATTGCATATAAAGCTGATTGTTAACAGTTAACAGTAAATCAAACATTGGTCTGTCTCCCCTTGGCTTTATTTGAAAAGTTAGGTTTCTTTGGCAAAAATTGTAGGTACCTGTAGTGTTGGTTGTCATGTTTTGACACATATGTGCACATTGTAGAATGAGTAACTCAAGCTAATTAACATATATCACCTCACACATATCGTTTAAATAAGATATTTTAAAGATTCTATTTTTGAAATTTAATTTAATATTTTTAAAAATGTTCCCTGAACATTTCATACATATATACAATGAAATATGATCATATATAACCCTTATTTTCCCCTTCCAACTCTCCTCAGATCCTCCAGTTCTATTTTTTTAATTAACATTCAAAGTAATGAGTTTCATTATGATACTTTCATACATGTTTTGTTTCTGTTCCTGTTCCTTACCCTCCCCTTCTGGCCCCCAGTTCCCCTCCTGCTTACCCCTGTCAAACTCCCAATGCCACCCCTTTTGCTTTCCTGTCACATGTGTTCTATTACCCTCTTTCCCCACTTCTTAAGACCTCTCTATCCTCTTATGGTACCCTTCTAGTTTTGTGACCTATACCCATACCCACATATACATATATGCAAATTAAAATGTAGGATCCCTATATGAGAGAAAACATGTGGCATTTATCTTCTGGGTCTAGGTTACTTTGCTTAGTATAATAATTTCTAGTTCCATCTATTTCCTGCAAATTACTTAATTTCATTTTTCTGTATGGCTGAATAAAAATCTATTGACTAGACCACAGTTTCTTCATTCATGTGTTGATGGACAGCTAGGCTGGTTCCATTTCCTAACTATTGTGAATAGCTCAGCAAGAAACATGAATGTGCAAGTGTCTCTGTGGTATGACTTTGAATCCTTTGGGTATGTGCCCAGAAGTCATACATATCTTTGTGTGTGTGCAAATGTGTGTCTGCATGTGTGTGTGTCTGCATGTGTGTGTGTGTTGAACAATACTGTTTTTTATTTTACATAGGTCTTTAACAAAATTATGATTGCACAATATGGCATCCTTCATGTCCCTTGATGAAATTTAAAAGTGTCCTTTTTTGTAAAATTTAAGCACATTATCAGTTTTTTCTAAATATTTTTATTGCTCTTCTATATACCATTGCCATTTGAATTACTTTTCATGTTCCTACCCTATTGCTCTATCTTGGCCATAGTATTCATTAGAAATTAATAATTTTCTTGTTATTCTATGTTACTTTCATAGATTACATGAAACTGTCTTTTGCAAGATTTGTATTTTTACTTTACACTCATCTTTTGCTATATTTAGAATATTATAAACAGTAGAAAATTGGAGAAATTGACTTATCAACAAAGAGATTGCCTTGAAGAATGGGTAAGGAATTCTGATATTAATGTCCAAAGATTGACTTCTTGTAAGCAATATAGTGTTTTTATTTCAGATATACATTTCATGAATATATCATCAGTGAGGAACTCTTGAATTTAAATACATCTACAATCTCCCTTCCCCTCATCAATATTTTTTATTTATTAATTTTATTTTAATTTATGTTTATGAGTATATTGCCTGCATGTATGTAAGTGCATCCGTGTCATGCATTGCCCATGGAGGTCAAAAGAGAGCATCAGATTCCCTGGAACTGGAGTTATAGATGATTGTTAGCCTCCATGTGGGTGCTGGGAACCAAACCCAGGTCCTCTGGAAAAACAGCCAGTGCTTTTACCACTAAGCCATCTCTCCAGCCCCAAGATTTTTGGTAATATAGTAAGCCTACTTATTTTAACCCTTATCAGAATTCACCATTCCCTAAGTACTTTGGGCATATGATACACATCAATTTTGTACATTATGGTACAGTTTGTCACCATAATGTAAATAGTTGCTTATGTGCCCATGTCTTTGTTCTTTTCGATAACCTCTGGGTTGTAATAGGTGTTCAGCAATGCTTTTTTATTCAATTCACAGATACTCTATGTGCCACATAATCCCAGGCATTTTCAACACACCAAAAAGCAGTGTACTCAGCAATCCATGTTCTCATTAGCTCATATTATAGTGAGCAGAATTATGATAAAAAATCATACATAAAAGCCAGGTATAATGGCACACGCCTTTAATCTCAGCACCCAGAGGCAGAGGCAGGAAGATCTCTGTAAGTCCAAGACCAGCCTTGAACTATGTAGTAATCTATGTAGCAAGCTTCAGGCCAGCAGAGGCTACGGGGAGACACTGTCTCAAAAAGGAACCCCCCCCAAAAAAAATCATATAATAAAAACAAGTAGATTACATAGTTGTAACCTGGTGGGAAGTGCAAAGAGAAAAGGCATGTCAGAGCCAAGAGGTCAGTAGTGCTGGGGATAGGGAGTAGGATAGTTAGGGTAGATTTACTGAGTGGTGTTTGACAAAGACTTGAAGAAAATGAGGAAGCTTACCAAGTGGGTATTTCAAGCAAGAGCTTACCGTTCAGAGAACAGCAATGTCAGTTCCTCCTTTCTGTGGGTTTAATGGGCAACTATTTCTGGGTGTTAAGAGGAATGGGTTTCATGGTTTAAAGAAATTGCTTTTGTATGTTATTGAGAATAGGCAATAGTGGCCAGAGAGCTTTTTCCTTTTGGTTGTTGTTTTAGTTCTTTAACTTGATTTTTTTTTTAAGTTACAAAAATAATACAACGAATTCTTACATACTCTCCCCCAAGTACTCTAGATGTTACTGTTTTTATGTACTGTGGTAGCATAATGGTTTTTGACAACAATTAACGATATATTTAAAAATAGTCTTTAGAAAGGGTTTTGAGTTTTTTTAGCATCAAGAAATGGTATGAGGGAAGTTGACAAGATTTCTCAGCAGGTGAAAACATTTGCTCTGCAAGCCTGGGGACCTGAATTCAATCCCCAGAACCTATGTAAAGATAGAAAGAGAGAACCAACTCCAAAAAGTTGTCCTCTGACCTCTACGTGTGTGCTCCCCCAGTACACCATACACATATACAATAATAAATACAATTTTGAAAAACAGCAATAAGGGTGTGAGGTAATGGGTACATCAGTTACCCTGATCTGATGATTATACATTATATAAATGTATTGAAATGTCATGTTGTAGTCCATAATTATGTATGATTATTGTGTGCCAATTGGGATTTTTTAAAAAGTTTTAAAAGGCCATGTTAACACCCGAAGAAAAGGAAATCATGACACTATTCAGTGTCATGTGTCTGTGTATATGTCTGTGTAACTCTGAGATACTGTTGTTTTCTTCCAAGCATGAAGTGTCACCACAGGTCTTGTTAAGTGGGTACTTTTATTCATTTATAGATGAAAAAACAAAGGTCTCTGGAGTGGTTGTAACTAAAACCTCCTAAGAATTCAGAATGTATTTTCATGGTAAAGTTTGTCAAAAATTAACATTAAAGACGAATTTATTTATTTATTTATTTATCTATCTATCTATCTATTTATTTATTTTATTTTATTTTTGGTCTTTTTGAGACAGGGTCTCCCTGTAGCCTCAGCTGTCCTGGAACTCACTGTGTAGACCAGGCTGGCCTTGAACTCACAGAGATCCGCCTGTCTCTGCCTCCCAAGTGCTGGGATTAAAGGTGTGTGCCATCACACCTGGCCTTGAATTTTATAGTAGGCTACTTTTCATTGCTGTGTAACTCATAACATATATCTTTTCTTTTATACCAAATGAAATTTTTTTGGTGCCAGTGTTACTTTTTAAATATACATGAGTTCACCACAGGTCTGTGGCATTTATAGTTTTCATCTGCTTTTCTTTTGAAAATAATCTTTATCAGAGTCAGATAAAGTTTTCTGTAGCTACTTCACAAAATACTGAAGGTTTGGTGGGCACATCACCTTCAGCAGATACCCACATGCTATGCTACAATCAGGCACGAGTCTGTTAGGACTCAGGCTTGGCGATCACAGTATAATTTCCAGTCAGTCCCTTTGTTACTCACAAAGTATGTCCTGTCTTCAGCAATAGCCTTTTACCTTCGAGTTCTGGGAGGCAATCAAGGGCTGTGGCAATAGCCTGTGTAATTTGGGAGTCTCTTAGACTACCCTAATCAACAACTCAATGGAAGATTTCTCCTGTTGGGCACTATTTCTTGTTATGTAGCCTTCAGCTATACACATGCACTCATGTAGAGATATTGTATGTGTAATTTGTCAGTAGGTTTTGGGATTGCTATGATTCCCTCTGTTTTTTTTTATGCTGAGTAGGCATTAGTTATCCTCTCTCCACCCCCCCATCTAATCCTTCCTCCATGCCCTCCCCCTTTAAAGTATCCTCATTTTCCCCATTTCTCCAGTCTCCTATGGTCCCACCTCTCTTTAGCTCCTTTTTCCCCATATGTCCCCATAGTTCCTTGTATAAACCCTTCCTCCCCCCTCCCATTTAAATGCCCTCATTTTACCCATTTCTCCATTAGTACCACCTGTCTCCTACTCACATATAAGGATTGGTACTAGAATCCACAAATGAGGGAGAACATATGTCATTTGTTTTTCTGAGTCTGTAACATCACTTAATGTAACAGTTTCTAGTTCCATCCATTTACCTGTGAATTTCATGATTGCATCTTTCTGTACCGCTGAGTAAAACTCCATCGTATAAATGAACCACATTTTCATTATCCACTCATCAGTTGAGGGACACTTAGGTTGTTCCATCTCTTAGCCTGATGAGTTCTTTGGGTATATGCCAAGGAGTAGTATAACTGGATCATATGGCAGATTCATTTTTAGTTGTCTAAGAGTTCTCCACATTGCTTTCCATAGAGTTTGCACAAGTTTGCAATTCTACCAGCAGTAGATGAGCATTCTCCTTTCTCCACATTCTCTCCAGTATTTGGTATCATTTGGTCTCTTGATCTTAGCCAGTCTGACTGGGGTTAAATGACATCTTAAAATGAGTTTAATTCTTATTTCCCTAATTACTAAGGATGTGAACACTTTTTAAGATGTTTCTTAGCCATCTTTATTTCTTTTGAGAGTTCTCTGTTCAGATCCTTAGCCCATCTTTTAATTGAATTATTTGTTTTCTTGATTCTTTGTTTGAGTTTTTTATATATTCTGAATGTTAAACCTCTGTCAGATGTGTCGCTGGTGAAGATTTTCTCACACTCTGTGGGTTTTCTCTTCACTTCCCTTGGCTATTTCTTTTGCTGTACAGAAGTTTTTTAGTTTAATGAGGTCCCATTTGTTGTTTCTTGACCTTATTTCCTAAGCAACTGATGTCCAATTTAGAAAGTTCTTTCCTACACCTATATCTTATAGGTTACTGCCAATGTTTTTTTCTAACAGTTTCAGAGTTTCAGGTTTCACATTGAGGTCTTTGATCCATTTGGAGTTGACTTTTGTTCAAGGTGAAAGATATGGGTCTAGATTCATTCTTCTGCAGGTGAAGATCCAGTTTTGCCAGCACCATTTGTTTAAGATGCTGTTTTTCCTCCAGTGTGTTGAACCATTGGTTGTAAATGATACTTTTCTTTGCAAATTATGTAATGAAGTATGTGAGTGTCCTCAATAAATAGTTTCCATGATAAGAAATTAGAAATTATTGTAGTAGTTGATGGTCTTTAAATATTCTTTTTAAAAATAAATATGTGTAACAGGTTTATAAAATTTTATTTGCTCACAATGTTGATAACATTTTCATCTTCTCAATAGGCAAGAACAATGGTGTTGAGATTGACTTTTCACAAAGACTGGTTATTAATGAATAAACCATAAACAAATTAAAGAGCTTCAAGCCTTGTATTCTCTTCAGCGTGAAACAGTGATTCAACCCTAGCCTCTTTGAACATCTGTCTTCTCTTCCAATAGTATCCCTCACAGTAGGTGATAGCTCTCTTCCTTCCTTACTGATAGCATGATCTAGCTGTGGAAAAATTCCTTACCAAATTTTCAACAGTCCTCCCTCCCTCCCTGTCTCCCTCCCTCCCTCTCTCCCTCCCTTCTTCCCTCCCTCCCTGAATTACTACTTTTTATGTATTTTATTATTTTTATTTTATGTGCATGTGTGTATTGCCTGCATGTGTATAAGTGTACCCGTATCATGCAATGCTGGTGGAGGTCAGAAGAGGGCATTAGATCCCCTGGAACTGGAATTATGGACAGTTGTTGGCTACCACGTGAGTTCTGGAGATTGAACCCGGGTCCTCTGCAAGAGCAGTCAGTGCTCTTAACCACTGAGCCATCTCTCCAACCCCTAAATTATTAAGATGAGATTTCTTCAATATAGAAGAGTTATTAAAGATATTTATGATTTAAAGATTTTAACATTTGAAGGTGCTATAACAATTGTGCAAAGCTGCTGACCATCATAGAGAAAATAGAATAGGAGGCCTTGAGGCTGCTCGTTCCTGTAATCAATCCTAGAGCACCAAGCAGTGGAGACTGAGTAGAAATAATTGCATGTTACTCCAGCTGGGAAAGGAGCATGAAAGTTCTCAACACACCTTTCAGAGTAGTTTCCCATCAGATATTAAGGTGGGTTGACATAATATTTTAAATGCAAAAACCATCTTGAAGGCATAAAGCTATCATTAGCCCTCTTTAGTCTGAACTGCTTTAATCATTAGAAATAACACTGTCAAATCAGACAGAAGAACAGTTAAGATGGAGAGTCATTTTAGAAGGCTAAGAGGAAAGTCTCCCTCTCTTTAATGCTTACCTGTGGGAAGTGAGTGATGTTAAGCACTAAGGGATAGGAAACCATAAAACGGGGAGATGTTTGGGAAAGGAAGTAGAGTGATCAAAGTTGGACATCACAGTTTTGTTCAGAGTCCCGGCAGTCTGTCCCTGAAAATCACACCATAGATCCAGTCTTGGGTATGTCCTTGCAGAATCATGGGCCCTGCTCCAACTTACTGAAATTGTCTTTATTTTAATGCCCCATTCAGGGGCAGTTCACATGTCCATTAAACTTAGAGCTGTAGTGCTTTAGGTGATGGTAGCATAGGCAACTGAGATTTATTTATAAAGCATTCCTTCCATTGTCTTCCTGCTTTACCCCATCCCCACCCCTACCCCCGTATATTCATCTTCCTGATGTAGGCTACTCCATCTTCTAGTTTTAGCTCACTGTCTTACACTCTTGGTTCTTACCTGTTAATAATGGGAGCTAAAGTCAATGAAAGCATGCTATGAGTATACTACCTAAAAGAAGGCAGTCAGGTAAATCAGATTTCCTTCGTATGACCTTCATCACGTATCTTGTTTAACATTTGATAGATTTTCTTGTATTTAGCATGAACTCAAAGGGTTCTAATAATGGAGACATCTCCTTGGACTCTGAGAACTCTGGAGTAGAGCTTGTACCTGGGAGTGTTCTTACACCACCTAATAATGTGTTTAGAGTATGGCAAGGACTCACAGTTTCTAGTCAGGTGACTATTCCTCGGCTGCTCTTAAGTATTCTGTTTTGTGGTTGGTGTGGGAAAATAAGCAGACTTCTAATACCTCAAGACTGAATTTCAGGCAGCATCTAATTTTAATGGCATCCTTGGCAGCAAAGACTACTTTGCTTCCTCTTGAAAGTAAAAATGATGGCTATTTCCATGAGCATGCCCCACCATCAAATTCATCACCTTCTGCCTACCCGTTAAGTATCACTGGATTGTGAGTTGTAAATAAATACAGTAATGATAATTCAGTTTCGAGGACAGTGGAAAGTTATGGGCTTGGTAGTGTAGGGTTAGCTGAATTAGGATTTTAACCACTAGAGCATTAGCAAGAATAAACAAAAAAGGGGAAAAGAATAATTTTCTATAGTTTTTATAGTATGAATATTAAAAGCAAAATTATTTGTTCCTATGCCTTTTCTTCCTCAAAATTTTATCTTGAAAACTAGTCACCAGGTTGGTTTAAAGGCATCTTTGGTGGTCCAGCAAGATGGCTCAATGAATAAAGATATTTGCCACCAAACCTGACAACCTGAGTTTGATCTCTGGAACCCACATGATGGAAGGAGAGAACCAGCTCTTGCAAGTGGCTTCCAGACAAGTGCTGTGAGGTGTGCAGGAGCACAAATGTGCAGAGAGGGAGCAGAGAGGGAAGTAAAGATCGAGATCTTTGGATTTTTACCTCCTCACTTCCCTTTGCCCATTTCCATAGCCTCGTTTCTAGAGTCATAAACTCAGAGAACCTAAGTATGGTTATATATAGACCAAGCATTCACACAGCTTAAAATAAAATCTTTACAACAAAGACCTAAGAAGCTGGGAGCTTGTGTCACAGGGACTAGGCACTGTGACTGAATTTGCTAGTGATGAGTTCAGATGCCCATAGTTACATAAACTCCTTCTTAGTCCATTCCCCTAAGTTTATTAACTATTGCCAATGCTGGTGTAGGTCTGATAATAGAAACTGTACCTTCTTTTGTTACCTTTCTCATTTTGTATACCTTTGTCCTTAGGGAGATGGTGCCCTGGACAAAAAGAGAGATTGGTAGTTCTGTCGAAGGGCCCTATACACTTACGATGGAGCATGCCTGATGGAGAATTTAAGGAACTTCCATTTTTCTTCATGTCAGCTCAAGGAGAGGGTGCTGAAAATCAGTCTCAGTATCATCCTGTGTAACTTGGATTATGGGTATGATTGCTATTGAGAAAGCATGTCACCAATTTAATGGGAAATCTTGGATCTCAGTAGTATTTTGTATCCAGAGCCTTGTGCTTAGGCTTTAAGCACTCAGAGAACTACACAGTTTAAGTAGATAACCACAGACATGGAACAGAGCTGATTTGCTGCAAGGGTGTCAGGATTGTTTCATGGGGAAAGAATATCTCCTTTAACAAATGGTGCTGAGATGTGGCTGCAAAAGAATAAAGTTGAAAAAATCCCCACCATATGCAAAATGGATCAACTACCTAAATATAAGAGCTAAAATCATAAAATATCTAAAAATAATACATGCAGATCGATCTTCATAACTGATTTGTCTTTGTATTTTGAGATTTGGCACCTAAAGCGTAAGTAACAAAAGAAACAGATTAGACCTCATCAAATCAAAACCTTTATTCATCAAAAGTCATTGCCAAGGAAGTGAAAAGACAATTGTATAGAATGGGAAAAAATATTTGAAAAAACACATAATGCATCTAGTATCCAAAATATGAATTTTCCAGTGATGGAAAGACTAATGACCAAACAAAAAATTAGGCAACAGGCATCAGTAGACTTTTTTCCAAAGAAGATGCACAAATAACTAACAAGGGCCTGAAGAGACAGTCCATGGATCTTTAGTCCATTGAGAAGTACAGATCAAGATGACAGCACTTTACAACCATGACTACAAAGAAAACAAAGCATTCTTGCCTTGTGGCATATGCTTGGGATCCCAGCCACTTGGGAGACTGAAGCAGGAGGACTGCAAGTTTAAGACCTGCTGGGGCTACAAAGTCAGTTCAAGACAAGCAGCTTAGGCCAACCTTGTCTCAAAACAAAATAAATAAAGCAAAAGGCCTGGGTGAGGGGCTTATAGGTGAGTGATAGGACCTAGCATGGGCCAAACCTAGGTTACTGAAGAAAAGAAAAATGATGACAGGGTTATAAGGAAATTGGAACTCTCATACAGTACTGATGGGGATTTATGATGATGCAGCTGCTTTAGAGGAATGATGGTAATTCAGAAAGTTCAACATAGAGACACCACACAAATCAGCAATCCCTATAGATCTATATTTCAAAGAATTGACAAGTGTACTCAAACAAATGCCTGAAATGAATGTCCACTATTCACAGTAGCCAAAATTCAGAAACGGCCCAAGTGTCTATCAACAGAATAATGGATAAACAGAATGTGAAATTGCTATATTATGTATGTGTGATGAAAAAGATGGAGTACTGATTTATATGTACTGTGATGTAGGCGGTCCTAGGAGCCTCGTATGTGAAATGAAGGAAGCCGAACATAAGGTCTCACACTGTATGACTTCATTCCCACAGAGCATCCAGAATAGATAAGGATATTGAGACAGGATGCATACTGTGGAGCTACAATGAAGTAAGGAACAGGAAGTGGCTGCTTACTACTCAGGGAGTTTTCTTTTGGGATGATGAAACTATTTTGGAACAAGATAAGGGAGTGGTTAACATTGTGCATGCACTAAATGCCACTGAATTTTTCACTTTAATAAATTTTATGTTATGTGAATTTTAATTCAATTAAAAATAATGGGTAAGGGCTGGAGAGATGGCTCAGCGGTTAAGAGCACTGGTTGTTCTTGTAGAACACCCAGGTTCAAATCCCAGCACCCACATGGCAGCTAACAACTGTCTGTAACTCTAGTCCCAGGGGATCCAACAGCCTCTTATGTCTGTGCACATTGCACAACAAAGGTGCACTTACATGCAGGCAATACACAAATATATATAAAATTTAAAAAAATAAATAAAAATTAAAAATTTTTTAAAATGGGTAATTAAGTTGTACTAGTCCAAGTATGTAATGCTGTCAGTATTAGTATTTCCAAGGACAGTGGATTTTGGAAAATATGTGCTATGGAAAAATCTTATTCTGGAAAGAGTTAGCAAAAGTTCCTTAAAAACTAAATGTCCTTAAAATTAGAGGGGAGTAGCCCACTGGAGTTAGAGTCTCATTATCCCAAAGAGAGGATTATAAATGATCACCCTTTTGGGGCTGGAAAGATGGCTCAGCAGTTAAGAGCACTGGCTGCTCTTGCAGAGGACCTGGGTTCAAATCCCAGCACCCACTTGATGTTTAATTCCAGTTCCAGGGATTTCAGTGCCATCTTCTATCCCCTGTGGGTATTGCATTACAGGGGTGCTCTTGCCTACATGCAGGCAATGCACACATACACATAAAATAAAAATAATAAAAATTTTTAAAGAAGTTTAAAAAAATTAAATGCCCTAATGTATTTTGCTTTGTTGCTTTTTTTTTTTTTTGCCTTTTGTAAGTTAGAAAAGCTAATGATGTTTAGAATTTCAGAAGACTGCTTTTTGTTGTTGTTGGGGTTTTTGTTTGTTGTGGTCTAGAATTCTCATGATTTGGGGCAGGCAAAGTAAAAGTGTTAGAGGACAATATAAAAGAGAAAAATGTAAATATAGTTAGAATGTATTGCTAAGGAGTATAATATGTTTTCCTGGTTTTGAAAGATTTATGTTTAATAAAGTATGTAATTTGTTAAACATTGAAAATGTGTGAATTGTCTGACCAACAAAAAAAAGTTGCACAAGGGAAGCAAAAGTCTCTGTTGTTTCTTTTTGGTGGACTATGTATAGATTTAATGATAACTGTTTGCTGCATATGGTTCTGTTAATGGCACTGAGGCTTTTCTCTACCCTATCTGAGACGTTACATTTAGAGGTAAATCTAACACCCTAGCTGCCTAAACAGTTTGCACATGTGACCATTCAGAGGCTATCTTTCAGCATGTTCTAAATTGTATACCAGGAATGCTTAACTCATAAATTATCCTATTTCACTTTAGTGTTAATAAATGCCACATTTGATAAGAAAGCATGCAGATATCAAAATAAAACCTTAAGTTTCTTTCCCTAATGATAATGAAATAAAGTTAAGAGTCAAGCTTAGGGCCAGAGAGATGGCTCAGCATGTAAAGGCACTTGCTGCTAAGCCTGACAGCCTGGCCTGAGTTTGATCCCTAGGCCCCACATGATGGTAGGAGAGAACCAACTCCTGCAAGTTGTCCTCTGATGTCTATGTCTATGCTATGGTGTGCATGTGCATGGGTCATGTACACACACTCTCTTTCTCTCAATAAATAAATAAATTACATTTTTAATTTTTTAAAAAAGAGTCAAACAGCCTGAAATGAAAACACAGTGCTTCCCTTGTCAGCCCTTAAGATCCTTCTTCTGTCTCTTACCCTGTGCATTACTATTTTTCACTTAAATTTGTGGCTCATCTGTCAGCTTTCCTTTGCTTGTCCGATGACCAGTGACCACTGTAGATCGAATGTCTAGCATACGTAGAAAATTCGTGGGATGTTATTTTGTGTTGTATATTAATAAGGTATCCAGTCATATTAATAACAGATGACTGTAGAATGGCAGTGAGAGTTGCTACAAATAGAGCAATAGAAACAGAGCAGCTTGAGTTTAAACAGCTTTGGAATGAGGCAGAGGGACAAAATATAATTCCGGGTCCACTCTTGCTCTTACTTTCTTCTGTGAATCATTACCATATCACACCATGGCCTTTTTCTAGCAGCAGACTCTTTGGGCATCCAGCCACCACATGATAGTATTCCGAAGGTTCTATTCTTATTCTCCTGCCTTGGCAGAAACACCCCAGGGAATGGAGCCAACTGAGTTCCCCAGTCCCAATTACCTTCTAACTATTTCTCCTGTCCCACATCCCCAGTTATTCCCCTCAAGGCTTTTCTCTAATAAGTCCAGATGGGCCCAGCCTCCTTATACATTTGTTTTTAGGTTGTATTTGTCTTTCTATATCTTTAATGAGCTCATCCCTAGTTCATATTTGCCTGTATTTAAAATGATTGCAAGAATGCAAAGGATGACTTCCTTGTGAAACTTTTATTTCTAAAATAAATACCACTTTTAAATACCATTGTGAAGCTCACGAATCAGCATATACTGACCCCTAATTTGTTGGGCCCCTGTGTGTCTGCTGTCCATTAATATCGGGTAGAGTTACATTGAGTATATATTTCTCATGTGTGCTGTTCTAACAAGTCTGTGAGATAGACTAGTGGTCCCAAAGTAGTGACTCCTTATTAAATATACTTTCATTGGAAGCTATGTATGAAAAATATTCTAGTTCTTCAGATATTAAAGCATATTACATTGTGGTGAATGATTTAATAAATAAAAAGTCAGTTTCTATTGTATAGCTGTAAAGTCCATTAGAGACATCTTCTCCTTTTGTATTTTTCTCTGTTAGGCACTAACTTCAGGGTTTGGCATCTTGGTCAGATCTTCCTTTATAATAAAGGACAATGACTGGTCGGTCCAGTACCAGCTAAGGTTAACCTTAAAAATGAAACAAAATGGCAACCCTACTTGTTTTGTTTGCTCTTTTCAGCTGGGTTAAACATTGGAGGCAAGTGGAAAGGATTACTAGGAAGACTTGGTGGAAGTGTAGGATGGTGGGCACTGCTTCCAGTGGATCAGCTCCAGCAGTGGGCAGGGCGGATGGGGGAAGGACCAGGGCGGCGTCACTAGGATGTAATCGGCACTTCCTTTTCCAATTCTGCTTTTTTAGTTCATACTCAGAGAATTGTTTTAACTTTAAGTCACCAAATAGGTCTCTTTTTATTTACTTGTTCTGACAGTTCTTTCTAAGCTTTTGCTTAAGATAAGCAATGTGGTTTTAGTTTAATACATCGCTTATCTGTCAGATTAGGTAAAGAGGGTATTCAACCCTAACTTCTTTAGGGTCTTAAGTAGGAATATTTTTTCATATTCATTCTGATTTAAGATTATGAAAATCCTGAAAATGTGGTTTTGTATTTCAGAATCTGCCACAGCTAAATCAATGTATAAGTTCAAGGGCATTGGAATCGGTATAATTTATGGTTCCTTTTTCTTCTCAGCATGAATTACTTCAAATTCAGTGAAGTGTTGCTTTGGCTTTTCTTACCCAAATGGTATACTTATCTGATTCACTTCAATAGTTGCCTATTTTCCCTTTCAGAAATGTCTGCTCTCTCACCAGGAGACTCAAACACTGTGCAGATGTACAGTTGGATACAATGATGCCAATATAATATATGCACTGTTCAATAATTTATTTTGTATCTGGAGTGATGCATCTGTTTCCTTCTTGTGGGAGGGGGTTTGAGCTTCATTTTCAATGTCATTTTAGGTACTGGTCCAATTCTTTCATCCAGTTAACCAAAAATGAAAATTTCCATCTGTTCAATTGCCATTCAGAGGAATGTTTTATCTCTGAAGCACATTATGACAACTAAAATTGACAGCATAATCAGTCTGATTTTTTTTCTTTCATTCCTCTTCAGATTCTCTTGAGCTTTAACAAGAGAGGATTCTTTTTTATAGCTGCCTAAGATTAGAGGGCTGACTTTCTTTTCTAGAAACTACAGCTCAGTACAGCATGAACGCTGTCCACTATTCACAGCATCATTATATATTTTTTGTGTCCATTAGTAACCCTACAGGAAACATACTTGGTAGTTAAATGCTATTAACAGAACAATGCAAACACAGACTTCTCTTTCTGTGAGAATGAACGTCTGCCAGTGCTATTTGGCATTCCATTGAACGCCTAGATTCTCTCCAGTTGGAAAGTACAGTTAAAGGCTAATATTGATTAGTCTGTACTTTAAAAAGGAAAGAAAAAAGAAACTTTCTTAGGAGGCCTTTGGAATATATTTACTGTGAAGTTTTTTAAAACTCCTAAAGACCCAAAACTATTGTCTCATATAGCTTTGTTGCCGAAATAGCTGAAATAATTCTTTTTTCATACTGTTCACATTCTAATTTAAATTAACCAGTTAATGAGCCAGGTAAAATTTAGGGGCAATGAATAAAATATGAGTCTATCCATCAACTGCAAAGCTAAATTATTGGAGTAGCATGATCAGAATAAAACAACTAATTTTTATAACAATTCCATATTTACAGTATAAATACAATACATTAAAGCAAGTTATGCTGAACAGTTACCCTGGATAGCTGGATTTTTTAAAAATGTCTGTACTTTTAATAAACATCTCTGACACCTGTACCTTTTCTTGTGTTCTAAAGAGACAGCAGGTTTATACTGTAATAATGACCACCACTTTCCTATTCTGTAAAATACTTGTGCCATCGAGCTCTGTGAAGTGTACTGAACTATTTTGCACCTGCATGACTTGTCCTACATAATTGTGCATACAACTTATGTCTTTTTTTTTCCTTTCTCTTGTTTCATGCTATTGGCTTACAGATTTCCTGTCTACCTTCCTCTACCTCATGTACAAACAAGATTTCCTGGGAATCACATCAGTGAATCATATCATAGAATTAGATACTCTTGCAATTATAAACTGTAGAAACTGCCCAGTAGAAAGGGCAATACTTTAAAACTGAAATTAATGTTTTAGTAAGGCAACAAAGTCTAACATAGCAGATAGCTAACTGTAGGCTATTCAATATATGAAGCATTTCAAAAGCTTGATTGTGGAATCTGTTGGAATATCCTATGAAGGTGTAAAAGAGCACTCGAGGGTGTTAAGGATTCCAGCTTTGTCTTTGATTTCTTTACTCTGAAAAACATGAAATATTTGTACATTTTATGACAGGTTGAGTAAATTTAAATGTCAGGTCTTTGAGATCTTATGATCTGAGAAATTCTCTAGGTAAAATGTTACTGATGTCCCATCCTTATCAGTTTACCCTTATGAACAGTGTTTTGTGGCAGGTGTGTGTGGGGCGGGGGGATGCATAGTACTTAAAACATAATCATATCATTTCAAAGTAGTAGAACATTGTTTTATAATCCCAGCTCTATCTCTTTTATGTTTTAAAATCCTTTTAGCTTCCTTCCTTAATGACCTAAAAGAACAGGAAAGTTAGGAGAGATGGAGGCTGTAGGGAAGGAAGAAGGAACATTGTAGGGAAAATGTAAAGGTTAGAAATAAATTACTGTAAAAGTTCAGAAGTTGGAGGGAGGGAGAAGAGGGTAAGTGTTGTGGGGAATAGTGGTCATTTTTAAAGGACAGAAATAAATTGCTATGAGAGTTTAGGAGTGGTATTCTATTTCTTCCATTTCTGAAGACTTGACAAAAGCAAGCTCTGGTTTGTGAAATCAAAGTAGGGTTTTTGAAAAAGTATTTTGTCTGTTATTTTTATTTTATGTGTATGAGTGTTTTACCTGAAGTATGTAAGTGTAACCATGTTGTACAATGCCCACAGAGGTCAGAAGAGGGCCTTGGATCCCCTGGAACTGGAGTTATGGGTGGTTGTTAGCTGCCATGTGGCTGCTGAGAACCCAACCTTAGTCCTCTATAAGAGCAGCCAGTGCTGTTAACCACTGAGCCATCTCTCAACCCTCAAAGTAGGAATTTCTTAATGGGAAAAGAGGATGTAGAATTGAGAAACTAATTGGAGAAAGACAGAATGGTGGTACTCACATACTGTTTTTGTTATTATACTGTTTTTGTTATTCTAGTACCTAACAGTATAAGGCATAGAATCGAAAATGTTACTTAACTTAGTAAGTATGTGTTAACAGCATATTTTATATAAAAGAAAGTAGGATGAGGACACAGAAGTAAGTCACATCCACACCTGTTGTCACCAGTAGTCTAGGATTAGCAGCTGAGTTGGCATTCTAGCTTAAGCAGTCAGTTATTCTTTGATTCATTTACAGGTATTTATTGAATGCCTACTATGTGCTTGATTTCTATTGTAACTTGCTAGTATACTTAGGTAAATGAGAGCTCTTATCTAATCCTTAAAAGATTTTAGGGTTACCTCTTCAGAGGAGGGAATCTTAGAGTAGCAAAAAGCCCCAATTAAAAAAAAAATGAAGTAACAGTACATGAAGTTATCAGAAAAAAGTGATGGGGAGATATGGGAGGAGTTGGAGGGGAAGGAGTGGGCATGTATTTGATCAAAACACCTTATATGCATGTATGAAATTCTAAATTATTTTTTTAAAAAAAGATGCACACACACACCCATTCTTATTTTAGGAGAGGGAGTCAGGCAATAAACAATTGACTGTCAGACAGTAAAATGTTAATACTGTGTATTTGAGAAACAGGATAGGGAGAGGAACACGTGGCCTTGCTTTTGACTGAATGGCCAGAAAAGGCCTTAAGGCAGGAATGGTTTTCTATTCTAGAACAGAAGGAAGGCTTACAGCTGGCCTCCATGAACAAAGAGGAGAGTCATGTGACAAGAGATCGGTTGTCTGATGCCAAGTCCACTAGGGTTCATTGATTACAAGGAGGAGTTTGATTTTTATTCTAAATGCATTTTGAATGTATTGAAAGATTTTAAGCAGGAAGATTAACATATCAACTTCCTTTTGAGTCTTTTTACTTTTTTAAAAATAGCTTTTTTATCTTGTTTGTAAAATTTGATGTCCAAAATGGAATTTAGTTTAACTGAGGAAACTAAACTTTCAAAATGAATCGCTGTTTGTTAATAACCTCAGCATTGACAGATCTTCTCACTAGACCGAGTACGCCTCAGAACAGATTTCAAATCGTATTCGTTTTTGTATCCTGCTCCTGGTAACTGGCACTTTTATAGGTGAATAACGTTGTGCCAGAGGAAGAAAATATGGGGTCTGAGTACTGTTAGTAAGGAAGAAAAGCACAGAAAGCTTTTTCCGATCAAAGACTCACCCCTAAGATGTGAAAGCTTTTCAGAGGTAGTGGGATATCCAGAGCATTGTAACAAAATAGCCTAGCCCCTAGTCCTCCTTCATTTCAGACACTGACATACTAAATCCAATGCGGTGATAAAATGTGCTTTCAGTACAGTAAGACTTGTTTATGTGTTTATTTTTTAGATAGGGTCTCACTGTGTGGTGTAGCCCAGGCCGGCCTCAAACTCATGATCCTTCTGCCTCAGTCCTGTGTGCTGGGATTGTAGGCATGTGCCATCACACCTATCTATATTTATTCTTTTAAGTTACAAGCTGTATTTAATACATAATTTATTCTTAAAACTGTGACTAGAAAATGTACCAGAGTATAGGTGTTACCATCTTTTTAGTTAGTATCATAAAAGAAACTTGGTTAAAAGAAACTTGATTAAAGAAATTTATTTTAAGTTCTTCTTTACTGGGCTAGAATGTAAATGTTGTAGCTTCCTTATCTTCATCCTGGGCTATGAGATGTTACTTGAAGAACACAGAGTATTCACAGAGAAGGAACTTGAATTCCTTATGACAGCAGATTTAAACTCTGGATTCTAATCTTCCATAATTTTTTTTAGCTAAGGGAAAAATTATCTTGTTGAAGTTAATGTTACTTCCTTTGTTATAAATGTTTTCTTTGTGAGATAATCATTCTTTGTGTGCCTTTTCCTGTTTGTATAATTCCATATGTTGTGTGTTTTATGGAAAGTAGAGCCCCTTCTTCCCTAATAAAGGATCTGAGCACCCATGCCCCAGATTTCCTTGTAGCCAGAATATGAATATATGATCTAGAATCAACCAGTGAGAAATGTTTGCCCCACTTATCAATTCATGAGTTAGTGATAAAAATAAAAATGGAGTAGCAGAGAACCTTCCTGGCAGTGGGAACAGTTGGGTAGGAATTGGGAGGAGGGCAAGCAGGATGCTCAGGATGGAGGCATCAGCCCCTGTGTATTGTCAGTAAGGTTAAATGTGGCCAATTTTAGCATCTAATGCTTGGTAGTGGCAGCCATAAGCTTTTTTTTTTTTTTTTCAAAAGCATTGTTTATTTGTTTGCTTGCTTTGGGAGGGGCTATATGCATGCCATGGCATGCATGTAGAAGTTAGAGGAAAATTTGCAAGAGTTGGTTCCCTCTTACCATATGGGTTCTAGGGATTGAACTCAGGTCACCAAAGTGGCAGATGACTTTACCTACTGAGCCACATTTTTTTTTTAATTTTGTGTATTTCATACACATCTTTTTAAAATTTTTATTGTTTTATGTGTATGAGTGTGTTGCCTGCATGCATGTAAGTGCACCTGTGTCATGCAATGCCCATGGAAATCAGAAGAGGGTGTCAGATCCCCTGAAGCTAGAGTTATGGACAGTTGTTAGCTGCCATGTGGGTGCTGGGAATCAAATATGGATCCTCCCCATGAGCAGTTAGTGCTTTTAACCGCTCAACCATCTCTCTAGCCCCTCATACACAACATCTTAATCATCTTTATATCCCTTCCCATTGACCCCCTGCCATAGCCCCTGCCCCCTGATTTCATGCATTCTGTAATTTATGTTAAGCCATCTTACTGGCTCAATAAGTTTTTTTATTGGACTAGTTCTGTGGCATTTTGTTTGTTTTGAGGTAGGATCTCCCTGTAGTCCCAGCTGGCCTGTAATTCTATTTAGACTGGCCTCCATCTCACAGAGAACAGTCTGCCTCTGCCTCCCAAGGGCTGGAATTGAAGGCATGTGCCACCATGCCCAGATTTCTGTGTCATTTTTTGATGGTTCCCCTCTCATTATATAGCCTGTTTGTTAAAGCTTCTCATAATTCTGTGGGCTCTCCAACATTTTCTTTTTTTATTTAAAATAAACCAAGGTTTCTCTTGCACATAGTTAAAATCCTCCACTGATATGCTTAGCTTTCCTTAGCAGATTGTGATGGTGTGAGGGGCCTCAGGCTCATCAGTATTTCCCCACAGCCTAGCATCTCAATACATACCCAGTTGAGGCCTGCACATTAAATTGGCACTAAGTGTATTTTTCTTCTTTATTTTTAATAGATGATAGGTCTGTACCTTTGATCTTAACTTCCTTGCCTACCCCAGTAATTTTCTTTTGTCTTCATTATCAACTCAAATTGCTTTTGGTAATATTACTAAGGATATCCTGTCTACCAAACTTAGTAAGTTCTTTTCACTTTTTAACTTGACTAACATTTTTAATACTTTGACCACAATATTCCTTTCTTGGTGTCATTTTATCATTCTGATGGTTCTTTCAGGTTTTCAAAACTATTCCTACTTATCTAGCAGCTCCTACATCCTTCTGTTGCCCCCAGAATTCTTTCTTGAATGTACCCACTCCTATAGCTTCAGTTATTTTCAAACTTAACTTCCACCGAGGACTCTCACTTAAGTTTCAAACCATTATGTCCAACTGCCTATTCAATGTATGCATCATGATATTCTACAAAACTCTCAAACTCCCGTGCTCTGCATGTCTAAAAATTAAATGAATTTTTCTGTCCTTTCCCAAAACAGAGATATCATGTGTCTGGCTATTACTCATTGGTTTAATCTAATTCTCAGCTGTAGCTGAAATTAAATTAACATGCATGGGTAAAGTATCAGTTAAAATTTATTATCAGGTGTTTTCTCATTCTTCAATCTAGGATTTATGATTTTCTCTTAAGTGTTTAATTAAGGCTGTTTATAAGTTCCAAAATTCTATTTAGTGCCAAGACAAGAATGTAGACATGAATTATAATAATATGTATCAATAAGTATTAACATGTTCGATAAAACTGAATTCAGATCTGCATTATTCTGTTTAATTGTTTTAATTACATGTGGACAATTTTAATTTCTGTTTGACTTAATAGAATTTTTAGTCTCTGAAAATAGAATGAATATTTTAGCTTTTAGAAAAATACAAAAACACTTTACAAAGATAGGAATACTATAATTGATAGTCAAACTAAATCATATTTCTTTCTTTTATAATAATTTCATCTATAATCTCACTTATTCACATTGACATTGTCAATTAAGTATTTTGAAAGTTATGCCAATAATTTGCTTTAATCAAATTTGTATCCTGCCTGAATTCTGTAAACAGCAGGTCAGGGCAATTTTGTTAGAGACTCTCCAACAGTTTGGTTACTTACAACAGATAAACATCTTCACCATTGGGGGGTTATTAAGCTGCATCAACAAATAAAAATTGTTTGTTGATGTTGCAAACATTTAAATATAGAAATTGAGAAAACAATTAAAATTTGCAGAGTAGGTTTAAAAATTTTAATTACCCCCCAGGAAATAGCTGATACATAAAAACGTGTTAGTGCGGTTTTGTTCATTTCAAGCCTTCAAGCTTAATTAAATTTTTTTTTCAAGCATTTAATTTATGGAAGAACCATGGTTTCTTTTGGGTATTTTAATTTTGTTTAATGTCTTTTTGTTAAAAGGTACATAAAAAGAAAATTTTCCCTTTATAATGATTTCTTTCAACTCTTAAGGTATTTTAAGATTTCCCTTTGTTGACATATTTATTTAGAGCTTTGTGTCTTGAATGCTTGGATTATATTAAAGCCAATGGATTTGTTTCTAACTAATTATTCTTTTCTATTGGACAGCTGCCTGAATATTTAGAGATGTTGAATAAAGCCAAGGTTTTCATTCCTGCATCCTGTGATATTGAATGTGGTTCTGTAGTTACATACTGTTGCTTGTGCATCACTGGGAAACCAAAATGCCTTTTGGTCCCACTTGCTCCTAAGTTTATCATTTCCTTTTGTAGAGTTACTAATTCCAAATTTAAGTAAAAAAGAATGAGTGAGAGTAAAATCAGTATTTAGAGCTAAAGTGTTGCTACGTAAGTTGCTAGTGCTGGTAAAATTCTTATTCTTGTTAGTTAGCCATATGACAGATCTTGGGTTTTATGATTTTTTAAAATAATGTTTTGGAATTTTAGAATACTAGCTACAAGTTGAAGAGAACTTTTGCAATTGCTTAATATTATTCATGTAATAATAAATAGGAATGCAGACTGCTTCTCAGATATCTTGCTCATTATCTCTTGAGACTAAATTGAAGCAAAAGAATCATCACAAGGAAGGCTAACTCTGGGGATGTTGGCTTCGTTTTGAATTAGATGTGCTTAGGTGCAAGCTCCCATTCCTGCTAACTCTGAAAGTATGTCATGTCTACTGGTAGAACTAAATGTTTTATCTAAGTGGATGATGCAATATATACTTACCTGACTTGATTATTTTTAATTACTTAAAATGTTACTAAATATAAATCCATTTTTTTCTAGATCTATATGAAGAGGCAAGTCATGGAAACACAATAATTGTTTAAATATTTCTCTTCCTTTTCCAGTACTCAGAAATCTTTCCACATTTAGTACACAAAAAATTTACATGTTGGAATAGTAATTGTTGCTATAAATTTCTAACTTCTATTTAAAGGACTGTTTAAAGCCTGAAGGGAAAAAGCTTAAAAAAATAATGTTATATTTTAATAATTATATGCATGTTTGACAGATTTTTTAAAATATTCATAGAGAGGTAAAATGATTCACTTTTTAGAATGATTTAAAACTTTATTTTTATATAAAACTATTTTAAAGTATCAGAAATAGGGAATGATGATGCTATATAGAAGCTGGAAGAGCAAAAGGCTGCAATTGGATGAGAACTGTGTACTGTGGAAGCACGACTAATCCCAGAAAAGTCCTGGTGATTGCTGTGGTTGTGTGCATATTGACACTGTAATCCTGGCATTTCTGGTAGGTGGCAGCCAAGTAGCATGAAAGCTGGAGCAAATATTTGTGGTGAGAAAACTGCAGGGTGAGGGTGACTGTCAGCAGGAAATTGGGAGCCTTTTTCCTTTTCTGCTGGTTTTGCATTCTACCTCACTAATGTATTCTGTCTTGATGTGGATTTCTGAAAGTGAAAGTAAATGCTTGGAAGATGACTATGTGCTCCCTGCTTTCATGATGGGAGAATCTGGAACGGTACTGCCCCTCTGCCCCCAGATCTAAAGCTCTTTGTTCTAAGTAGAATGTCACCTGGCATGGTCAAAAGTATGAGCCTGGCTTATGAATGCCTATTATAGGAAGAAAGTTTAATTTAGAAGCCAGTGTTACATTGGAAAGACAAAGACTGACAATGGCCTTTAGATGTATGGATTTTAAGGACTGATTGGTTACATGTGCATATGAAACCTATACCTCTCACTACACCATTGTGTATGTATGGAGTCTAGTCCCTCACAGCCTAGCTACTCTAAGATTAGGGCAAGCCTAGCAAAGGACTCACTTTCTCTTCTCTATCTGTTTAGGAATTTGATATTTGCTTCAAATCCTAAGTGTATTTCTTTCTCTGCTTCCTTTTGCTTTTTTATTCCTTCTGTGATGAAGTATTAGTAATGTGAAACAGCCTACAACAGGTAGTAGATTCTATAAAAATTGATGATGTCCTAATAAGATTATTTTGAAATAGCACATTTTCATACTAATGTTGTATTGACAGTTTATATTAGGGCATAATAAATGTATTAGATAAAAGAGTTAAGCAGAAGAGTCTTTTCTATAGAAAGTTATAATCTAAATAAAAGATCGTCATAGAAATTTTGCACTAAAATCTAATTAAATAGTTTGGGTTTGTGTTTTCTATGGGCAGGCTGATAATTTGAAATAAGTCCACTTTGGCTAAATCATGTCACTTGGTAGGTTTTCTTTTTTTTTTTTTAAGACTACAGTCGAAATATGATTTTTTGTGTAATTTCAGAAAAAGCAATACTATCTGTAGGTTTTTAAATGCTATATAGTCAACTTGTTTCAGTTTGCGAGAGCCAGTTGTTAAATTTTCAGGGATTTTGTGAAACAGTTGTTGGAAATAGGCATTCTTGGGCTGGAGAGTTGGCTCAGCAGTTGAGCACTTGCTATATAAGCATAAGGACTGGAGTTTGGATCCTAGCACCCACATAACAAGCTAGGCATCCCACAAGACATTTATTAATTCCAGCTCCAAGAGATCCAGCACCCTCTTCTTGCCTTCAAATGTGCGTAGACACGTAACATTGCACACAAATGCACACATACAGTCTCTCTCACACACATATACTTAAACACACAGGCACACAGTCACACACACACACACACAAATAAAAATGAATCTTTTAAAAAGTAGTCATTCTTGCTGGGCGTGGTGGTGTATGCCTTTAATCCCAGCACTCACGAGGCAAAGGCAGGAGGATCTCTGTGAGTTCAAGGCCAGCCTGGTCTAGATAGTGAGTTCCAGGACAGCTGGGGATACAGGGAGACCCTGTCTCAAAAGGACCAGAAAAAATATATATATAGGCATTCTTTAAAATTGCATCATAAACTTAAATAAGTTTTTAAATTTTTTGTTTTGTATTATTTAAACATTTAAATGTAAACCAAAGGCAATAAATATTTCTTCCTAATTAATTTATTTTACTATTACCTGATCCCTTGGGGTTATTTATATCTGTTGTATCTATAATTATTTCCACTTTATCAATTAATTTGTTTTTTGTTTTTAACCTAGAGAGCAAACTGAGTGCCTCATCCATGCGTGCCAAATTCTGTTCCACTAAGCTAGGTATGCTGCAGCCTATGTTTTGTTGTTGTTGTTGTTGTTGTTGTTGTTGTTTTCTGTGAGTTTGTTTTTTTGGTTTTTTGGGGTTTTTTTTTGTTTTGTTTTGTTTTTGGTCTTTTTGAGACAGGGTCTCCTAGTAGCCCCAGCTGGCCTAGAACTCACTATGTAGACCAGGCTGGCCTTGAACTCACAGAGATCCTCCTGCCTTATAGTTTTCTTAAATCTTGATATCCTTCACGGCTTCCATATTAGAGATTCCCTAACTAATTGATGAAGGTAACAGAAACTTTTCAGAAAATTCAGTGACACCAAACTGAATTGTGTATCAGAGGGTCTAATTCCATAGGTTTATGGGTATTCTAGGAACTTACAGTTCAGCTGGGCACTGTGACACCTGTCTGTGATCATAGGAATGGGGGGACTGTGGCAGAGTGATTCATAGTTCAGGGCCAGCGTCAGCTGCCTTGTGAGTTCAAGAAACTTCCTTTTATAAATGTTTCCTGGTGGTACCAGGCATGAGCTATGTCTGTCAGTACTGTACAGCATAATTTCTTTTAATTATTTCTTATTACTTTATGTGTATGTGTGTTTTGCCTGCATGTATGTAAGTGCACCTGTGTTATGTAATGCCCACAGAGGACAGAAGAGACCATCGGATTCCCTGGAACTGAAGTTTCAGACAGTTGTTAGCTGCCTATGGTTGCTGGGATTCAAACCCAAGTCTTCTGCAAGAATAGATCGTGTTCATAACCACTGAGCCAGCTCTCCAGCCCCTATACAGCATGATTTCTAATGCTGTTGAATACTTATATTTATTGGGACAAATAAAGGAGAAAAGATCATTTTAGCAGTCTGCTTTTCATCTATTGAGTTTGAGAGCATTGTGTATCTCATGAAGGCTCTAGTAGAATTCAGTGGCACTATACTGTGAAGAACTTTTTAGTTCATCACTAATAGTTTTACTAGAAAGAAATTATCACATAATAAATTCATTTTGCTTATTCATTTTGTTTTGTTTTGCAGTGGATATTGAAGCCAGGGCCTTGCCCTTGTTGAAACACGAGCTTTAAGATTTGTCTATCATCTTGAGTTTCTGCTTTCTTGAGTAATTATTATTCTTTTTAAAAGCCTGTGTGTCTTATCAGTAGAGTAGAAATTATAGTAGATAATCTTTAAAGTCAATTTAAAAAGTTACTGTTCTTTCATGGGTTTTATTTGAGTACTAGAACTAGGAACCCAGGGCCTCTTATGCCTTCATTCACCAACTTTTCTACTTTCTTAAGTTTCAGGTCATTGATTTTTCACCCTGTTTATTTTCTGATATAAAGATTTATGGCTATATTAAATTTTCTGTAAATAATAATTTATATGCATCTCTCAGTACTTGATACATTGTTCTGTGCTTGTCTATACATTTTAATTGTCTTGTAGTTTATATTTTAAATTCTTTGATCCATGAATTATTTTGTACTTAAGGTTTTGTTTTAAGCTACCAAATATATTATGAGACTT
>NW_008331125.1:4707958-4727356 GCF_000622305.1 Nannospalax galili | reverse complement strand
TTTTATTTTATATGTATGTGTGTATTGCCTGCATGTAGGTAAGTGCACCCGCATCATGCAATGTCTGCAGAGGTCAGAAGAGGCCATCAGATCCCCTGGGACTGGAGTTATAGACAGTTGTTAGCTGCCATGTGGGTGCTGGAATTTGAATCCAAGTCTTCTGAAAGAACAACCAGGCTTCTTAACTGCTGAGCCATCTCTCCAGCCCGAATTTCTCAATTCTAACTTTATGACATAGTATTAGTTTTCTATAACTGCTTTCACAAATTACTATAAAAATAGAAGCTTTAAACAACACAGATTTATCATCTGAGCATTCTGAAGGTCAGAATTCCAAAATCAGTATAAAATGGAGGTGTTGACAGGGTCTTTCCTTTGGAGAAGTGAATCCATTTTCTTGTCTTCTCTAGCTTCTAAAGGCCACCTGCATCCCTCAGTTTGTCCATCTACAAATCTTAAATGTTACTCTCATTCCAAAATATTACCTTACAGAAGCATTCAGAAGCATGTTTACCAGATTATCTAGGAATCTTTGCCCAGCCAAGTTAATCATCATCCCTTCCAAGCATACTATTATTGTAACTATTAATGTTATTTGTTTAGTTTTCCAGTATGTTCACTTGCATCTTCATAATTTTTATTGTGTGTGTGTGCACATGTGCTCACACTCATGGTATGTGGAGTATGTGGTTTATCAGTGTGTGGTACATGCATGTGAATATGCTGATGCACATGCCTGTGTGCACAGAGGAAGCCAGAGTAAATTGTTACCCAGTATCTTTCTCTGTCACTCTCCACCTGATTGTCTTGAGACAGGGTCACTCACAAAACCAGAAGTTGGCCATTTAGGGTAGGCTGGATGGCAGCTAGCTCTCAGGATCCACCTGTCTCTGCCTCCCAATGTGGAGTTACAGGTATGCACAGCCGTGCCCTCCATTTTCTTCAGTGTTTGGAATTCAATGGCAGGTCCTCATGCCTGCCTGCACAGCAGTGCTCTTAGCCAATGAGCCATCCCCGCCAACACCAACTCATAAATTTATTCTTGCATTCCACTTCTTGTCTATGTTCTCTGTCCTTTATTGGATCTTTTTTCCTTCAGTGATTATTATGCTCCTCTTTTTAATTCTTTAAAAAATATTTCACCTATTTTTCATTGTGGCTTTTCTCTCACCTTTTAAAGCTCACTCTGAACATTCTCACTGTTAGTCATTTTCAGATTACAGAGACACCTTGATTTACCATGTGGTGTATTACCACAAACCTATTGTAAATTAAAAACAGCGTAAGTTAAAAGTGCATTTAATTCACCTAACTCACTGGACATCATTACTTTGCTAGTCTACCGTAACAGTGCTCAGAACACTTATATAGCCTACAGTTGGGCAAATTGAACATAAAGCTCATTTTTTAATAAAGTATGGATTACTTTACCGAAAGTAAAAAATAGAATGATGATTTAGATACCCTTTTACTCCATCATAAAGTCAAAAAGGCATTGCTAAACCATCAAAGTCAAAAGCAGTCATTATTCTAATCATAATATTGTGGTCCTATTTGTAGTTTGGGAAGGTCAGTTTGTCTGATTATTATATTAGCTAAAGCTTTCCCTTCTTGGTAGTCTTGTCAAGTCGTAGTTTTTTTTTAATTTTTATTTTTTAGTATAGTCTCATCTTCAGTAGTGATTATTTCTGTGGAAATCTAGAATGGTGTGTATCTCTATAGGTCTATTTACTTTTATCTCCATAGGATCCTAACAGATTGTAAAGGTCTAGCAAGATTTTGTTGCTTTTAAGTTTATACTTTTCATAATATGCAATTGAGTAAATTTGAAATCCTCACATACTTGTGATACTTCTCCAAGGTTTTTGATTTCTTGCTGATAACTTCTCTTCCTCCCCATTGAAATGGCTGACTTCTTTGCTTCTTAGAGTTCAAACACCAAGGATTTTCTAATTAGATTTTCATGAGTGGCACAGTTCTTTAATACTGTGAGCTTTATGCATGTGCCCAATTCTTCCTCCTCTACCTCTCACCAACTCAAAGTGAATTTTCTTTCCTGGCAAGAGACTTGAGCTGTAATTCTAAGCCCTTAGGGCTAGAGTTGGGTTTGAGACTCAGTGATTGTCACAATCTCAATTTTATAACAATGTGTTATTTTAAGGGATTGTACACACCATTTACAAAGCCTCTACACATTAGCATGAACTACTTTATTGTAAATTTTTTTCTGTATTTTTAAAACATTGATGAGATATCATTGAATCTTATCATTTCCTTGTATTTTGAGAATATTACTTTATTCTCTATATTAATATCATTCAAAAATATACTTTGAGATGATTTCAACTTTTCTTCTGGTTTTTGACTTGTAAAGTTTTGGAGGGTATGCATCTGGTATGCAATAAACATTCAGTAAATGTTTTCTAAGTAAAAATAAATCTTTATGCCAAAGAAAGTTAGACGTATAGACCCTTTCAAATCATATAACAGTAGTAACAACAGTTATAAGATAATTCTATACTAAACCTGCAGGATACAGTACTATTACTGTTTTACTGGTGAACTAATTGAGACATAGAAAAAGAAACTTACCGTAAGTGTTATAGCTGGCAAGAACTGGCAGAACTGGATTTGGACCAAGTCTGGCTCCAGGGGTCTCTTTTCTTGATCATTATTCTATAGTTTTCATATTCTATATCATTTTGAGAGATATCATTCATTATTTTTACATTCATGCTTAAAATCCTTCCCACTGTCTTTCCTTCTGGATAATGTTTGAATAAATATTTTATTTTTAAAAAAGTAAATGTCTAAATAAATATTGTAATACTTCAGTCTCCTATTCTAGTCTACCACACATCAGCCCTGTTTGCCATCTCTAGTTACAGCTTTCTGAAGGCCCTCTGACAATTCATGCTTGCCTGTGTTCAAATGTATTCTCTCCTCTGCCTGGACCACCTCTCCCTTCTGCTGCCTTCCTGGGAACTCCTTTCTTTAGGAACTATGTCTCTTTCTGGAAGCCTCTATAACTGCTTATTGGGAGTTGTCCTTCTCTTCAGTGATCTCCTGAATTTGTACCAGTTGATAGAACTTATTTTACTATTACCAACAGATTGTTTTTTATTCATCGCTTAATTAGACGGCCTTCTCTGAGGCAAAGCACAGGTTTCTGCACGTGTCTGTGTCCTCAAGGCCTGGTAAACATTACCTGGCACACAGGAGATGTTCAGTAAATGTTTGTTGAATAAATGAATGAACAATTGTCATTTCATTGATTATTCTGTACACCATAAGATTTCCTTATTGCAGTGGCTTGTTGAATTTTTAAATAGGGCTGTGACTTACTGTGTTGGTAACAATGAGAAACATTTATAAGATCAAGTGACTATCTTGAAATAGAAGTCATTTAATGATTTTCTTAAGATATCTTTTCAAAGCACATAACATTTTTGCTTATTTAATTGTAAAAAAGCATTGGTTCTATGATAGTATGTTATTTAAAAGCAATTCCATTTTGTTATTCAATTGAAAAAATGAATCTCTGCTGAAAAATTAACTCAGTTGTAATTATATATTAAGAATGCCTAGTCTGGCTGTTTTAATTCTTTGTTTCAATATTTTTCTCTTGGCAATATTTAACAAAGCTGTATCTCATTAAACTTGGAGTTACTAGTCATTATTTTGTGACTGCTTTTCATTTATGGACTATGAAGATTTATAGATAAAAAATACTATTTCATCAAAGCTTCTTCTATTATTCACACCAACTACAGTATGGATAATAAAGACATCCATACAGAATAAGTATTTTTCTTCAGGAACAGTTTCTTTATAAAACACAGAAAATGTAGTGATGGGGCTTTTGGCCTTATTTTCTTATAATACTTCAGAAATTTTAATTGTCCTGTGCTGCAGGGTGGGGGACTTCATGACATTTATATACTTTAACTCTTTAAATGGAGTAAAGGGGTAAAAAGAGAAAATTATTTGCTTCAACCTGGTAGGCAGTGCTTCTAGGCTAGCACAGTTTGCTGCAGCTGAAATTCAAACATGAGGAAATTGCAGAAATTTACAATTCAATATGTGTTTCATCAGGGAGAAATCCACAGATTGTTTTGACACTCAGTTAGAAATTCAGCATGAAGATGGACGTCTCATGAAATTTGCAGCTGCTGATTGAATTTATATTTCCATAAAGGCCATCAACAGTAGAAGCCCGCAGGGAGAGAGGGGGAAGAAATGACAAAAATCGTGAGGCTAGCATTTTTCCTCAGTGTTATAGTAGCAAATTATTGGTAATAAGGATTTACACTGACCAGGATTAAAGAAAAATATAGACAGCCAGAAGGGAAGGACTTCTCAGTTTAATTGATTTTAACTAAATATATCTACATTGATATCTAAATATCTGTTCATTCATCTGTAGAAAACCTAATATGTATATAAAAGTCAGTCTTTTATTTCAGCAAGAAAAATAAGGTAGTTTGTAAAGTTACAGAATACTCTGTTACATGGCTTATTTTTCCAAGACCCTTCAAAGATAGATGAGGGTATTTGAACATTCATTCTAAAAGAATTTTAATATTTTGGGATAATTGGTTGGTATTCTCAAAAGTAAATTTAGTTTACTTGCAGGAACATGAAGTTATTTCAGTCCATAGAAAACAAGCTTGTATTCTGTTTCTGTAATATTTATCTTCACCTTAAAAGGTTTCAGGGAAATAGCCTATGTAATAGATCATCCTATACCTTTAAGAAGTACTTAATTTTTCCTCTTTACATAGTTAAAAAAAATTCTGATTTTTTTTAGATATGTAGTAGGTTTTCTACAGATAATTAAACATATATAGATATCAAATGTGGACATTGTTAAATCAATTAAACTGAAAAGTCCACTCTCACTTTAAAGTGCTTTTTAAAGTAAAATAAATGAAAACTTATGCCTTTGTCTTAAAGTTTTTGTTGTAGAGACTTCATATGATACACAATTTTTAAATATTTGTGGACTTGAGGTGGACTGTGGGACCTGGGAATGGGCTCATTGTTCTTTAGATTTCTTTGTCTGTGGACAGTATTTATCTTAACCACATAGTGTGCCCTCAGACAGCTTTACTTGAAAATCAGAATTTAAAAAACTCTTAAATAGTATCCTTACTGAAAAAAACAATTATTTAATTTAATAATGTATGGCCTAAATATTTATAAGATTACCTAGAAAATGTATAATTATTGACCTTTATTAACATACCACATTATGAATATCAAAACACAGAAAGTGATTCCAAAGTTTGTTGTATTAGTTGTATTTGAAAATGCCTGATCTAGCTACAAACTTTTCTAATTTGAAAAGAAGAATATTTCTGATAACTATTCATTTAAATGTATGTGGGCTTTATTTCTTAAATTTTAGTTTGCTTTAGGAATTACATAAGCATTTTCAGGTTAGATGATATGAATCTGTCTATTCTGCCAAGAGTTTGTGAGATGCCTTGTTCCTATTGCTTTCTTCACTATTTATTAACGCTCAAATCTTCCAGTTAAGTGTATTTTTGTCCTTTGTATATTCACACTTGTAGTTTACAAGCTTTCTTACTTTGCTTTCTGTTGCTGTGATAAACACCACAACCAAGAACAACTTGGAGAAGAAAGGGTTTATTTCATCTTACATTTGTAGGTCACAGTCCATCACTGAGGGAAGTCAGAACAGGAACTCAAGGCAGGAAATGATGAAGAGACCAGGGAGGAAGGCTGCATTCTGGCTTGAGCCTCCTGTGTTGCTCAGCTGCCTTACATAGCCCAGGTCACCTTGCCCAAGGGCTGGCACTGCCCACAGTGGGCTAGACCCTCCTACATCAATTAGCAATTGAGAAAATGCCTCACAGACATGGCCAAAGTTTAGACTAATGGAGAAAATTCTCCAACTGAGGTTCTCTTCCCAGATGACTTTAGTTTGTGTCAGGTTGACAGAAACTAACCAACATACAGCCAGTGCAGAATTGTTTTATGAGAGATGTTCTGCTGTGTCCAGCATCTGAAGTTTACAAGTATTTAGAAAAAGAATTTCCTCATTTGTGATTTTCCTTCATGGCATTACACAGTCATACACATTTGGACCAATCATAATCATTCAATCTAGATTTCTCTCTCTTCTTCTCTGTTCTTGCCACTGAACGTTTGCTATTGTTAACATCCTCATCTATCTATCTATCTATCTATCTATCTGTCTGTCTGTCTGTCTATCTATCTATCTATCTATCTATCCATCATCTGCTTAATTTAATTTACTACTTATTAAAATTCATCTTTTTCTTTTAGTTTAGTTTCATCTTCCATTCAGTATCTTATTTACTGTTTTAGCTTGCTGTCTCTGCTCATATCTATTTTTAGTTTTTGTACATGAATTGTAGTTCATTCACTATTTAAATAACAAATATTGTTTGACTGGTGTCTATGTAGCAGAGGCTATTTTAGGTCCCAGTACAACAGTAACAGCACAAAATTTCCTTCATGGAGTTTGCATTTTAGTGAGGGATGCAAACAATAAATTAGTGACTGGCTAATACAATATAAGTAGAAATAAGGAAAACTATAAACAAGTTAAGGACCTAGTTTGTAAAATAATAGAAATGTGGCAACTGGAGAGAAAATTCTAGGAGGATTTCTTTTTCAAATTGACATTTGGAAAGAAACTGGAGTAAAGTGATAGAATTATACTAAGAACACTAGGTGTTTCACCTTTGAGGTGCCACACAAATGGTCCCCAACCCTGAGTTTGCTTTGTGTTGTGTGCTCTCTCTCCTCTTGACTTCACTCTCTTGTCAGCTCTGAGTTTGTAGTTTGGAATGATGCTTCTGCAGCTCCACTAACTCTCCCATGTTCATCTAATTTTTATATTTCTATATAAATATGCACAAATAAGATTTTTTTAGTATTATTTATTTTTCACAGACCACAAGTATTCTGTTTACCTTACCTATCATTTGTGTCTCTTACTCAGCAACAAATCAAGAAGATATAGAACTAAATTATTCTTTTAGTAGCTGTATATATTTTTCTTTTTTATTCTTTGACAGTTTCAAATTTTATATAATGAGCTTTCATCGTTTTAACCACCCATTCCTCCATTCCTTTCTCTCACCGCCCCCCACTGAAGCCCTTCA
Source organism: Nannospalax galili (assembly GCF_000622305.1). NCBI lineage: Eukaryota > Metazoa > Chordata > Mammalia > Rodentia > Spalacidae > Nannospalax > Nannospalax galili. The sequence goes on along the minus strand of NW_008331125.1, from coordinate 4,720,196 downwards.
TCCCACCAAGTCCCTTTTCTACTTTCACATCTTCTTTATGCATGTCACCAAAGTTTAATCAGAGTTGCTTGCAAGAGTGTGGGTGGGGGTTAATTGCTGGAGCATGGGCAACTTATCACTGAAGAAAATGACACTCCCTCCCCCCAGCAATTGTTAACAGGCAGGAGACCCTCAAGGATCCCACACTGCATATATTTTCACAGTGTGATATATTACAATTTTTTCCTTTAATTAATACATTGACAGGCATTTGAGTAATTTAAAGGGTTTTGTTACTATTACAAATGCTTCCTAAACATCCACAAGAATTTCTTTTCCTACATGTTTTTCCACTTTAAGATAAATTTCCAGAAGTGGTATTGCTGTGGCAAAAGAACGACACAATTTTAATGGCGAATATGACAGGAGTGCTTCGGAAAACAGCCTACACCACTCCGATTCTCATAAGTAGTGACATGTGAGCACGCTCTTCTCCATAGCCTCATCAGCACCAGATAACTTTGTTTTCTGTTCGGTGTATTACTTCTGACTATTTTTAATCCATCTGTTACCATCTGGTCATGTTCAGTTTGTAGGTAATCTAGGCATGCACTCCGTAGTATGGAGACTCTGTGCCTATACACAACTATACACCATTTTCAGCAATCACACCATGTTGTATTTCAGTTACATGTTTAAACGTGTCTTTACCATTCTGACCCCAACACCTAAATAGCACAAAGTCTGACATGTGGCAGGAAACAGCTTGGGTATATACTTGCTTTCAAACAACTGTACTTTGTGGAGAATGTCAGTAATGGGAAGGGCTATGCACGTGTGGAAATGAAGCAAAATACAGGAAATTTCTAGACTTCCCTCTATTTGTCTGTGAAACTAAAACAAATCAATAGAAAATCTTTAATAATAAAATGAAACAATCTAATGTTTAGGATTATTTTATTGCCAATCATGTTGAACTGTCTTCCATTCATTTCTTTGCCAGTGCAGATAAATGGCAACTCACTAAATTTTAAAGTTGTTGCCTGAAACATTTATACATTCTTTTTTTTTCGAGGAGGGGGGAATTATTTCACTTTGTAGTTAAAGGAAGCATTTATCTTAAGTTGCACATTACTATGATCAAAACAAAGTTATATTTGTGAGATTATTGCCAACTGCTATGCATTTTTTGGCCCTGAAGTCACATGCACATTCTAAGCCAGTGCTCTGAATTTTTTTTTTTGAAACAATATTGCTGACACTTATACAGCTCTGTGAGTTGCAAATGTCTTCACCCCAGTGTGTGATGTACACCATTGAACAGAGGTCAGGCAAGAAGAAAAACTGTTTGTCATCTGACAACCTGCTTATTGCAGTCAGATGAAAGTATATTCGTTTTCAAATTGAATGTTTAGGCAAAGTCCCTTCTTGGTTTCAGCCAGCCTCTTCATTTTAGAATACTCATGGTGAACTGTCTCCCTTTGCCACAGGCAAGCTTGATCCATTCTAGCATCAGTACATTTAAGCCTCTGCCTTCCTTTATTCAACAAGAGCCTGGGTGACTGTGGAAGTAATGTGCACTAGCTGCTGGACTCTAGAGTACAGCTTCTTAAACTGTGAGTCATGACCTCATATGGGGTCACTGGATTTGGGGTTCATAAAAATATTGGCAATAGTAAAAGGTTTCTGAATTCACCACAAACAAAGGATTAACTCAAAATTGAGTGCATAATGAATCCGAGATGTTTCTGACAGCGCTCACCATGACTTCACTGCAGCATTGGCTCTGAACACACATGTGCATTTGTGGTGTGCTGCCCTGTTACACCACACAATGCGAGGAAGTGTTGCAGAAATACCTCAGCTCCAATTTGAGCTACTGTATGTTATATGTTATGGTGCTTTCACTGTACATACAAAGTCGTCTGATAGAAACATAATGACTGAGCCGGGTGTGGTGGCACATGCCTGTAGTCCCAGCACTCAGGAGGCAGAGGTGGGTGGATCTCTGTGAGTTCAAGGCCAGCCTGGTCTACTTAGTGAGTTCCAGGGCGGCTGGGGCTACAGGGAGACCCTGTCTCAAAAAGACCAAAAATAAATAAATAAATAAAAAATAATGACAATATTTTCTTACTATTATTCATTGGCATGAAGGTATCAAATTAATGTGTTTGGGGGTGTCCTGGTTTGTTTCTTCATTGCTGTGACAAAATACTCTGACCAATACCAACTTGGGGAGGAAAGGGTTTATTTGTCTTACATCTCCCTGGTCACAGTTCATCAGGGAGCCCAAGGTAGGAACTCTGGGCAGGAACCTGGAGGCAGGAGCTGGAGCACAGGCCATGGAGGAATGCTGCTTACTGATTTGCTCCCCTGGCCCCTGCTCAGCCTGCTTTCTTATGCAACACAGGCCCACCTGCCCAGGGATGGCACCACCCACAGTGGGCTGGGGCCTCCCACATCACTCAACAATCAAGAAGGTGCCCCATGGACATGGCCACAGGCCAGTCCCGTGGAGGCAATTACCCAATTGTGGTTCCCTCAACCCAGGTGTGTCAAGTTGACACTAAAGCTATACAGCACCGGGGTTGTATTTTGAAAATTACTGTTTGATTTGCTTACTTGAGTTTCATTTTTTAAAATTAACTGAATTTTGGCTTGGGGTTAGAACAGAATTTCCAACAATTTTTAAATGCCATTTTGTGCTATGTATTTAGGCAAAGTGAATTTCTCAGCACTGATGATTATAAAATCAAAATCATGATCAACTCTGAAGAGTACCAAAGATGCTGTACATTGTGCAGCATCAGATACTCAACTGAAATCTTATTCTGTACATAAAAACAGACTAGTACATTTATCCCATTAATATGCAGATTTCCTTTAATCCTTCATAAATGGTAAAAATCCATGGTAAGTATAAAAGAAATTGTCTTAAAATAATTTTTTCATGATTTATTACCAGTAAATGTTTGATTTGAGCACATATTTATACACCTACATGCCCAGATTCATGTAAGGGGTCATGAGTAGAAAATGTTTAATTAGTCCTGATCTAGACAAAGGGCAACTGCGATTGTGATTAAGCTCTGGTTGACAGAGATTATGTCTTTAAATGTTAAGCAAGTCATTTCTGGAGAGAGTGTGACCTTGGGCCAAGAGAAACAGATGGACCATTTAACCTTTATAAGAAGAGAATCAGCAAATTTAATTCTCTTACCTCATTCTCTTCCTTCCCTCAGTCTCTTGTAGGTATTCCCTATTACTTGAATCTCACTGGACACCAGAGGGCAAGGCAACCTGTTGATAGAATTTATCCCTGTCACCTTTGTGAAACAGGAGGAAGCAGGTGCAGGCGAGATCTGAAAGGAGAAACAGCCATCCTGAACATATCTGGCAGATATTGCCAGGCTCCTATTAATTGCAGAGTCTCTTCCTTTGAAGATCTTGGTTTCCAAATTAAATTCAAAGATAAGTATCCAGGAGATTTGTATTCACATGAAGACTTAGATGAAGTCCAAGGGCCTATAGTTCAGAAGAGGAAAAAAAATAATGTGCTACTGAACTGGTAGGAAAGTTTATGTGAAGAAACATAACTTGAATTTGGCTGTCATAGGTTGACAGATAGATTTGTGGTTTTTTAGAGAATAAGAACAGAATTATAAATGTATCTAACTTGGTTAGAGTATAGTGAATTAGAGTCAAAGGTGAGCCTTCATGTAAATTCACAGAATTAGAGATAAGGTTAAAATCGTTTAGGATTAGACTTTAAAAGAGTCATAAAAAACAGACTCAAAATTTAGGCTTTCTAAAAACTGTGCTAATGTTCTGCAATATAAGGTATCCTGTGGCAGAAGGATTCTACAATGAAATAAATTTGTGAAATGAATAATTTCCCACTCTTGTATATATGTATTGTGTATTTAGGTTACTAAAAGCTCTGAAAATTTTTGCTGTTATGAAACTGCTTTTTCTGATAACCACTTAGAAAAGAATCTACCCTATTTTCCCTTTTAAAAACTGTAACAGGTTAAAATCTTATGAAATTATGATAGTTTATAAAACATGTTTTGAGAAATGCTGTAGATAATGGGAAGGCTTTGAATAGTTCTGGAAGAGTTGTGATGTAATTGAAGGACTATTTTAAGGAGATTATTCCAGCAAGATGGATTGGGATGCAGATGTTTATTATTACTACAGCAATATGCACACAGTACATACTGCTTGACTAAAGTGAAGTTAAGCTATAAAAATTGCATGTTTTTGAGTGACAGCATGACTTGGCAATTGATTGAATATAGGTGATAAGAGAGAAGGGAAGGAGAGTCAGAAAAGTAAGAAACAGGTAGAGGTTAGTGATAAAAAAAAAAGCTAGACTTTCAGGCCCAAATCTTCCAGCTCTGTGTGTTTCTTAAACTGCAGCCTATCATGTACATAGACCATCAAGAATAAAATATTTTAAAAGATCTTTAAGAAGACTGGAAGCACACAGACAGTAACATAATGCCTATCCCAAAAATGTGTTTAAGAGACTGGCCTCAAAATATTTGTGCATCATCACCCATTTCAAAACTGACTGCAGTGCAGTGACTGGAAGACCAGTGCCCCAAATGTCCCAAATGTATTAGTTCTTTACTGTGGTAACCTCAGGAAGCCAATAAAATCATTGAGGAACATTTTCCCATGTAGTTTTTTTCCTGTTCAGTTTACACATTTGACGCCTTCTAGCTTTCTAGAATGTGTGAATTCCTGGGTTCCATCTCCAGCACCTCTTGAAAATAATAATAATAATAAAAAGAGAACCAGGAGTGGTGGTATAAACCTGTAATCCCAGCTACTCAGGAAGTTGTGGCAGAAAGATTACAAGTTTGAGACCAGCCTGAGCAACTAGCTCAGTGGTAGGATACTTCCCTAGCATGTGGGAACCTCTGGGTTCTATCCCTAGCAGTATGGAAAATGTTTTTAAAAAGAAAAGAAAATCAACATATTCTGACCAAACAAGGTTGACCTGCCAGACAATTGTGATTGTGTGTGTTTAGCCAACTCAAATTATGTATTTATTTGTAAATACAGACTGTTTAATATCTACCCCTTGCCCAAAGAAAATTTTGGTACAGACCAGTTTGGAATAAAATCCAACAATACCTTGTTTATTTGAGCTATTATTAAAAGTGGTCACTGTAAAACATTGCTAATTTTGGGCCTGGAGAGATGGCTCAGGGGTTAAGAACACTGGTTGTACTTGCAGAAGACCCAGGTTCGTATCCCAGCACCCACATGGCAGCTAACAACTGTCCATAAACTCCAGTCCCAGGGGATCCAACAGCCTCTTCTGACCTCTGTGGGCATTGCACAACATGGGTGCACTTACCTACATGCAAGCAATACACGCATACACATAAAATAAAATAAAAAAATAAATAAATTTTTTAAAAATTGCTAATTTTTGTAGTATGCTTAACTCTTCTTGATCCAAAATTATGTTAAGAATCAACTGCTTACTTTATGTTTAGAGCTACACACTAAGAGAAACTGATTAGTATTAGATAAAGGAGATGCTAAGTAAATGTTTTTGTTATTAAATCATAGTTGACATGATTAAATATTCTAAAAGGGGGGAAGCCAGCAGCTCTGTGCTGTCACTTGAGGTCATACTTCTAACTTATGCTCTCTTTGTAGCTCTAACTTTTTTCAGATCATATGAATGCTGTATTTGCCCACTTCTCTTTTTTGCATGTTTTATCTTCTTATGTTATGTTTTTATTTCTAGAAGACAAAGTAAAATATAATGCCTCTTATTGCTAGCTAAATTCCTTGCTTAAATGCTAGGTCCCTATTTTAATGTAGTTTAGGATGAATTTACTGAAAATATTCAGTGCTTATATTTTCAGTTTTGAATTTATTCATATTGTGACAGTAATTGGTAGAAAACTGTTTCTCACAGCTGACAGGCAAAAAAGAAGGAAAAAAAAAAGGTTTGGGGACAAAGCCACCACATGCCAGTGTGCTGAGGACTCATCAGATATTTAAGGAAATGGCATTTGTACTTGCATTATTTAAACTTCTATTGAAAAAAGAGATGGAAAAAGAACATATTTATATCAGCCATTTTATAAAATTCATTTTCTAAAGACTCATGTTTTTAAAAACATTTTTAATCTATCAGACATACTATAAAACAGTCTATACTTCTTTTCAAAGACACCTGCATGTCACCAATACTGTTACCTAGGTTCCTTTTGAAACTGAAAAGCTCAAATATTTCTATCTCCTAGAAAATAGCTATTAAATTCCAAATGCAATTTTAATCATTTTTATCATTTTCCACCCAAAATACTGTTTAATAAATAGTCATTATATAGCCTCCGTTTTGTCACTTAACTTAGATCATTGTCAGTGTGATGTGAGGGACTTCTGGTGTTTTTAATAGTCCTCCAAGTGGTAAGATAGAGGTCTTTTGTTTTAATGGTTATGGCTATATTTCTATTCCTTCTGGCAAAGATGAAGCATTATTAGTAAGAACCACAGCATCTTATTGGTATCTCATCAAAGAGAAAAGTAACTGTCATCAATACTCATCAGCTATGCCAGCTAAGTAGGAAGGAATGGAACAGTCATCCCTACTTTATTGTGTTATTTTTAATAGCTGGCAGGCTAAACTTTGATGAGACAGTTATATAAATGAAGATATAATAAGTCTTTGCAATTTTAAGGCTGTTCTATTAAATCTTTTGAGATTCTTCTTGAAATAAACATTTATAAAATTCCTTTTTGAATACTTGAAGAACTTGTAAGAATGTGCTCAATTATGGAACTTTTGAATGTGAATTTTACACAATCTGACTAGTATTTCTCTGCTTTTCCCTTTCATACATGGCCAACATTTAAGGTCGAGTAATGTTCCCATAAATTTATGTCTTCTTAAAACCTCAGAAGGTGACCCTACTTGGAAATAGGGCCTTTTTAGGCATACTTAGGTGGGGTCATAATAGATTAAGATGGGCCCCAAATCCAATGACTAGTGTCCTTATAAGAGGAGGAAAGAATACACAGAGGCACACACAGGGAAGATGACCATGTGAAGACAAAGCAGAGATTGGGATGACAGATCTACAAGCCAAGCAAATGCAAGGACAGTTGGGAACTACTGGAACCAGGAAAGGAAGCATTCTTCCCTAGCACCATCAGAGAGAGCATGGCCCTGCCTGTACCTCGATCATACACTTAGTCTTCAGACCTAAGACAATAAATTCCAGTTTTGTGAGCCACCCATTATTAGTTCTTTGCTGTGGCAATCCTAGGAAGCCAGTGCAATAATTCCTCAGCTTTCTGCCATGAAATTTATTTTACTGTTTATTTTTACACCTTTGTCTCATTCATGAAACTGTGAAGTCATTGAAAGAGGAGAAGTATCATACTCTGTACACTGAGCACAGAGTTCAGTGTCCCTCAAATATTCATTGCTGTTTAACTGTGTAGGCATTCTTTGTTTTAAGACTCCCAGATGTGTTCTTTATGAACAAATATGTTAGTTCTTATTAAATTCCTATATTTGGGGACTGTCATAAAATAAATAACCATAGGATACTCAATATGGAAAGGGTTGTAATTACGAGGCTTGGGTTTCTATAGTTAGCAAAGTCATGCCAGCAGTTGTTACCACTTTTATATCTCATCCAGATGAAAGGTAAGATCCAAAGTAGGTTTTAAGCAGCAACTGAAATCTCTAAAGGGTTTTCAATCTGAATTCTTCAGAGAATATTGAATTTGTTGCAATTTTTCACTAATATTGTAGAGCACAGCTGAAAATAACTTACTGTCAAAATTCTGTCCAAAGCATAGATCATTTATAAAGTTTGTAAAGACTTAAAGATGTATTTTCAAGTTTAGTAAAAAGGCAAAAAAAATGTAATTTAAGGTATCATTTTATGAAGCATTGATATTCAAAAGTAACAACTAAGTGGATATATCAAAAGTTCAATTCTTGAAGGAATTAATTGATAATAGTCTAAATTCCTAAAAGATAAAAAAGATCATTAACTAATATTCTGTATTTCATGTGGATAGTCTCTATTTACTAAAATATATATTAGCAAACATTTGAAGCAGTTTTAAAGTATTGCTTTGAATATTTCTTATACAAGGAACTGAAGTAGAGGTAGAAATACTTATTTGTCATGGTTGTAGGTTGTTTTCACCTGCCCCAGTGTTTTCATGAATTTAAATACACACAGACTCCTATTGTTTACTAAATTCTTAACTCTTGTTAGAAAGATAAGAGCTATTATTTAACTCACTGTAGGAAATCGACTGGAATAAAAGAATGCCAAATTTGAAACTTGGCAGACTTGTGTGTGATTCTCTTGGTTTACAGAAAACAATGACATGAAATGTAAGCAGAATTTATATTATCCAACTGGATGAATAAGAATTATTTGTAGTTGTTGTCTTTATACATCCATGAACAGACTAAAGATATCGTTTAATAAAGAGGAAAGTGATGTTGTCGTTAGTTGGTAACAGGTATTCTTTCCAGAAATTTATTCACTGAGCTTCCTAGAAGAAAGTAAAGATTTTAAGGCCACTTACCTTGTTTTTACCTTTCAATAATGCTTTTATATGTTATAAATCAAAATAAAATCTATGTGGAAGCCACAGTAAACCAAATATGTTTAACTTTTCATGTGAGCAAATTCTGTGGCTGAGATTGTCTGTATAGGTCATTAAAAAAATCCAGGTGTGGCCAAATAGACCCAACACTAATGGACTGGAGTTTTGAATTTACACAGTGATTCTCTCTCTCTCTCTCTCTCTCTCTCTCTCTCTCTCTCTCTCTCTCTCTGGTCGGTGCAAGTGTGTGTTGGCATATGTCTGGGGGAGGGAGCACTCACCCATGCATGTGCACATGGAGGTGAGTGAAGGATATTGGGTGGCCTTATTCCCTTGAGACAGGCCTCTGAACTGGAAGCTCTCTGTTTTAGCTATGCTGGCCAGCCAACAAGCTCCTGGGAGCCACCTATTTCCACCCCTAGTTTGGGGATTATAAGCACGTGTGGCTATGTCCAATTTTTAATATGGATGCTGAGAATTCCAACTCAGGTCCTCCTTACAAACTGAGACATCCTCCTAGCCCCTAATACAGTAATTTGTTTTAACCACAGAATGTCATTTAGCTTTTGTTTGAAATGTGTTGGTTCTTCATAGATAAATGACTCCATGGCTGTAATTTCAACTTTTCCTTAAGACAAAATATTCATTATTCAAAGACCAGATTTATAAATTATGATACATGTATACAATGGATGCAGATATAAAAAATAACTCTGGGCAGGGCTGAAGAGATATATCAGGGGCCAAGAGTACTGGCTTCTCTTGCAAAGGAACTGAGTTCAGTTTTCCTAGCACCGACATTACAGTTAACAACCATCCATTACTCCAGTTCCAGGGGAATCTGACATGCACTCTTCTGACCTCCATGGTTATTGCACGACATGGGTGCACACACATACATGCAGGCAATACACACATATACATAAAATAAAAATAATAAATTTTTTTAAAATGGGGGCATACGTTATGTATTAATATGGAAAAACTCTAATATATACTGTTATATAACAAAGAGAAGTACAGACATTATTAAAAGTAATCCACTGTGGGGGAAAAAGAGAGAGGTAAGCATGTGTTTATAAAATAAGCATATTCATGTTGATTTTGTATATTTAAAAATGATCTGGAAGCTGGAGAGATGCCTCACCAGTTAAGAGCACTGGCTGCTGTTGCATAGGACCCAGGTTTGGTTCCCAGCACCCACATGACAGCTAACAACTGTTCATAACTCCAGTTCCAGGGGATCCAACACCCTCTTCTGACCTCAGTGGGTACTGCATGACATGGGCACACTTACATACATGCAAGCAATACACTCATACACATAAAATAAGATACTAAATAATAAATAAGATACTGAAAAATAATAATCTGTGGAAGAATAGTCATAAAACACATTGCCAGTTGTGTGTGCATAGGGAACTCAGCAAACAGGACTGCATGGAGGAAGGTTTTCCCTTATGTATCATTGTATGCCATCTGTTTGAATCATGTGAATAGATAAAAATAGGGACTGGAAAGATGGCTCAATGATTAAGAGCACTGGCTCCTCTTGCAGAGAACCCCAATTCAGTTTTCAGCACCCACATGGTGACATGGCTGCGAACAGCTACTCACAAGTGCACTTCCAGGGGATTTGGCGCCCTCTTTTGGCCACTGCAGGTATTGTATACACATGGTTCACATACATTCAAGCAAAACACTCATATGCATAAAATAAAAATAAATAAGTAAAAATAAAGATAAGTAGACAGATAATGATCTATTTTTAAATTCGTTGTTGAATTCTGTTTTAAGATGAGTTGTTATTCAGTACCACAAGGAAATGAGCCAACAAACTATGAAAGATACGGAAAAAAATATACTCATTGCTAGGTATGAAAAGTTATGGGAAAAACTTATTAATAAGTGAAAAACAAGCTGATCTGAAAAGGCTGTGCAATATATCCACTTCTATGACATTTTGGGAAAAGTGGAACTGTGGAATTGTAGGAAGATCGTGGTTGCCAACCATGGTGGGGAGAGGAGGGATGAACAGGATCCTACACAGAGGATTCTTGATGCAGTGAAGCTTTCTCTGTCAGTATGAGACTAGTCCAAGCCCAAAGATGTGCACCCTCACACTTGAACCATGATGCAAATTAAACTGTGGACTGATGATGGTGATCTGCCAATGTAATTCATCATTTGTACAAACATTCCACTCTGGTAGGAGATGTTGATAATGGGGAATGCTATGCATACATGGGAACCAGAGGGATTTGTTTGTGTTGTACCTTCTGCTCAGTAGTGCTGTGAACTTAAAACTGCTCTTTAAAAAACAAATTATTGTATTTGACATTAACATGAATTAAGAAAATATGTCTCCTGTTACATATAACTCATCATGATAAGTATTGTTGCAACAAAAAAAATACTAGGACAAAATTAGAGCCTTCTACGTTTATACAGAGGTTACATCACAAAAATATTCTTGATTTTATAAAAGGATTCTGTACTGTGTCTTTGAATCATGATATGCCTGTTCTCCCTCCAAAGTCTTCTAATCAGTAGATTAACTTTGTGGTTCTTCTATGTAGATGTAGGTTCTAACTTCCACATCATAGTGGTTACTTGCCTCTGGTTGTACTCAATTATATTAGTATGCTTTCTAAAAATTTAGATTCAGACATTTAAACAAATGTAGCTTGTTGTAATTAGCCCTGGTGACCAATTTTTCAACTTTACTTGCTTTTACAATTGTATTTACTTTGCCCAACTATTAACAACTACGGCAGTTGAATCTGCTGCTCTGCTACTGGTAAGCAGATGTGTTCCAACTAGACCCCCCTTCCCTTTCCATGAGGCAGCATAACAATCAACAGCTTAATTGCACAAGATTTTCTCTACTCTTCAAGCCATCTTTCTACAGTGGGAACTGCTTAGTATTGTGAAACTTGATGAAAAATACATCCTGCAAACTAAGTTACCCAAGTCTTTGTAGTGTCTATTGCTGAGTTCAACTCTACTGACTTCATTAAGCCTGTCACTACCTCCAAAGTAGATGAACTAGGCTGTAACTCTTACAGACTTCTCTGGTATAGAGAAGTAGTTGGATAGCCTCTTGTGTTGCACCAGGTTGGCTCATTAGGCATATGGTCCTCAGAGCAAGGTGAAGTATATTTACATCTTGTGTAGTGAGCTTGGTTATTTGACCTTTTCCAGTGATGTATGTTTTGCAGTGATTAGTCCTTTCCTAAATTTCAACCACTTTAACATGATAACTTTTTTTTCATGGCATTTAATGGTTTATATCTTTATCTTTCTACAACTGTAATTTCAGATGAAGGATTTTCTTTTAGTTGCTATTTCTTCAAACAAAATTCCAAACAAAATACCTAGCTTTCTTGAAATGAAGGAGTTATTAGAGGAAGTAAGTTTCTTACTCTCTAGCCTGTGTCTTTCCAGTATATCGCCCTTCATGGCCTAAGGATTTAATTCAAGTTCTGTTACTTTGTTCTGTTAATTTTCTTTTTTTAATTAAACTCAGGGCTGGAGAGATGGCTCAGTGGTTAAGAACACTGGCTGTTCTTGCAGAGGTCCCGGATTCGAATCCCAGCACCAACATGGCAGCTAACAACTGTCTGTAACTCCAGTTCCAGGGGATCCG
>NW_008331125.1:4671363-4707825 GCF_000622305.1 Nannospalax galili | reverse complement strand
ATTCTTTCACTTCATAGGACAGTAACTTTTATTATAAGGAATTCAGAAACTTAAAAAAAAAAGTGAACTCTTTTACTTTCTCAGCCTGTTTACTCATAAAGTGAACTGCATGGCCTTCTTTTTTATCTTTTCACATTATTCTGTACTCTTCATTCCAGTGTGTATCTGTCAGAGCCATTTATAAAAAAGGTAGATGGCCTTAACTGGGGGCTGATCTCTTAGAGACAACATGGACTGACCTGAATCTGATCTGAGGAATCATTAATCATATAGGTACTGTGGATACCAGCATTTCATTTTTATATTTAACCCAATTTACTATTTATTGTAGTTATGAAAATGGTACAAAATTTTCTTGGTATAAATAGCAAAAGTCTGCCATAATACTTGTCCAGCCTCCTGAAACACACGGTGTTTGTGCTTGTAATTTGTGGTATATTTATACTGGGGTATGTGGTTGTGAGTTGTTTCTTTTCACTGCCTACACTCCAGATCAGGAGTAGAGTGAGGGTGAGTTCTCTAAGTCATCTCTGTAATAGCCATGTGGTATAGCCACCATCATGTATGTGCTTTGTTGTTGACTCTACTGTCATTATGTGGTGTGTGGCTATAAATGGTATGATACCCATTAGAAGGATTAACATTGCCAATCTGTCCGAATTGCCTCAAGTAATCTAGAGAATCAGGATAATCCCTATCAAAATCTCAATGACACAGAAATAGAAAAAAATTCTAAAATTCATAAGGGACCATAAGTGACTGAATAACCACTGCAGTCTTTAGCAAAAGTAACAAAAACAGAGACCTTTTGCTACTTGGTTTGAGAAATGTACTATAGAGTTATACTACTCAAAACAATATGACAGTAAAAACAGAAAAGCCAATAGAGCAGACTGGAGAGCCCAGCAATAAATCCATTGATTTTCTGCAAAGATGCCAAGAATATGCAGTGGGGTTGGGGCTGGTGAGATGGCTCAGCAGTTAAGAGCACTGACTGCTCTTGCAGAGGACCTGGGTTCGATTTCCAGCACCCACATGGTGGCTATGAACTGTCCTTAACTCCAGTTCCAGGGGAATCTGAAGCCGCCTTCTGACCTCTGTGGCATTGCACGACTAGGGTGCACTTACATACATGCAGGCAATACACTCATACACATAAAATAAAAATAATAAAATATTTTTAAAAAAGAATATGCAGTGGAGAAGGGACAGTCTCTTCAATAATTGGTGCTAGGAAAACTGGATATCCTTTTACAAGATAATGAAATTAGACCTTCATTAACATAACAAATCTACCCAAAATCAATTAAAGATCAGAAACCATAAAAATGTTAGAATGTGACACAGACAGGAAAGCTCTATGACCTTCACAGTAATATTTTAAATATGGCACTGAAAGCATAGTCTACAAAATGACAATAGAGAGATGGGTTGCCTCAAACTAAAAACTTCTGCACAGCAAATGAAGCAGTTAACAGAGTGAAGATAGACCCTATCAAATGGGAAAAAATTACTTGCAAGCCATATCTATTAGCTTTCCATTGCTGTAGCAAAATACCTGAGAGCAACAGTGTATATGGAAAAAAAGGTTTGTTTGGGTTTGAAGTTTCATAGGATTTATTTCATGCTTGATTGGCTTAACTGCTTTTAGGCCTATGGTTGGGTGGTATATCCAGTGTGGAGTGCTTGATGCAACAGAGTAAGTGAGAGACAGAAATGGTCCAGGACTCCACTGTCCCCTTCAAAGCTATACCCTTCCCGCCACCCCCAAGACCAAACTTGCTTCCACTTAGCCTTGCCTCTTTAACATTACAACCCTTTGATAAGACTACAGGCTCAGCCTTTGGAGGACATTTCAGACCCACACTATAGCACATACATCTGGTGAGATGTTGATATTCCAAAACATATAATGAATTCTGCAGGAAGGCAACAACCTGATTTTAAAATAGGCAGATATACTAAGACTTGAATATGTCCCTCAGAATTTCATGTGTTTAAAACTTGGTCCCCACATTCACATGTTACTGGTATTTGGCAGTGAGAACTTTGATGTAATTCAGATTAGAAGAGTCCTTGTAGTATTATCTTGTGGCAGCATTAGTAGCTTTTAAAGAAAAGGAAGAGAGACCCAAGCAGGCCATGTCTCTTCTGCCTTATTATGTGATGATTTGGCTAGGTGTTTTTTTTTTTTTTTACCAGATATGGGTGACATGCTTGGACTTTTAAATCTCCAGAGCTACAAAAAAAACCAAATCTTTACTGTATAAAATATATGATGTTTGTACTGTCTGGAGAATGATGTACACTAGTCATATTTTTGGTGTTGAATGAATGAGTTTATTAAGTATATAGTAAGCCAAAGTAAAAGAATAAACAGTCAGAGACAGAGAGGGGAGAGAGAGAGGAGAAAAGAGAGACAGGGAGAGGAATGCAGAACACCCAGCAGAAATTGACTGTGGAAGCTCCTTTAAGGCAGCCAGGGGAGTTCCTGGTAGTCCTGGATAGAGCAGTGTCCCCTCTTGTGAGGCTTCCAAGAAAAAGAACAAATAATAACAGAAAGGTCACATCAAATTGGGGGTTTATAAACATCCAACAGAAACTTAGTAGGGAAGTTGAGGCAGTCTCCTGGAGTTTCCAGTTGAGCTGTTCCCCATGGTTGAGCCTCCCAGGGCTGAGCTTCCCACCAGGAAGGTGACCAGGAATGAACATCAAGACCCACCCCAGTGACTCTTTCCTACTAGAGGCACTTTTATATCATGGGATGAACAGTAGTAACCTCTGTTGGAAGTAGTTTAGCTTTTAGTTGTTTTCAAGGGCAAATATTTATACTGTTGGTCTGTTTTGCTTTTTATTTTTTTCTTCCTGTCACAGAGTTGGAGGTGGGGTATAGCCCCAAGATAAGGGAATTTGGAGGAGGACACAGAACATAAACACATGTGGGGCTAAAGTGGGGAGCCAGATTCTTAGTGAGCTCAAGCAGCACGTGACAATTTACCAATATAAAATATATTGCACCCAGGCACTAATGTTCTCTTATAGCAACAGCAAACAGACTGTGTGAAGGTATATTCCCTCAATAACTGATTTATTAAGAGTTTTTAACATGATAGGATGTTAAATTTTGTCACAAGTTTTCACTTATGGGATGATCATAATCTTTCTATCCTCTGTTCTGCTAATATATTGTGTCACATTGATTTCCATATGTTGAACCATCCTTGCATGCCAGAGGTAAATCCCACTTGATCATGAATGATCTTTTTTATGTGATGAATTTGTTGAGGTTTTTTTAACATCTGCGTTCATCATCAATATTGACCTATAATTTTCTGTTGTTCTGTTTTCTTTGGCACCAGGGTAATATTGGTATTGTCAAATGGTTTGAAAGTTTTCTTTTAATTTTTTGTCTGGGAAGCTCTAGTAATTTTAGGATCAAAGGATCACAACATGGATAGAGAGAGGGAGAGAGACTGGAAACAGAAACAACCAGGACCAGGCCTGAGTATTCTGGGCAGCAGCATGACTTCCCAAGTATGGGAGAGGTCTCTTTCTTAGCATATTCTTTAAACTGGGATGAGAATACTGTCTTGGTCAGAGAGGATTATAACCCACCATGGTTATGACCTACAAGTAAAGAAGAATCAATTCCTGCAGAGATGTTAAGGTCAGGAAAGTAAAGAGGTAAGATGGAGGGTTTCAGTGATGCTGTGAATGACATAGTTAATGTAGTGGCATTCATGTAGGGGCATATACTGCGAGTATTGGGAAAAGAGACATTCTTAGCCTTTTATCAGTGATTTTATAGTCCTTATTTCATGGCAGATGGACTGAACGACAAAGGAAGTTTACTTCAAAAGCAATTTATTAAACATGAAGTTAAAAAAGTCAGGATAGAATTGTTTCTTTTCACGTGTTCCCCTTTAGAATTGCCTTATTATTGGTGAATGAATCTATTTCTTTTTCATATCAGAGACTTAAATGTCTTTGAATAAGACTCTGTGATTCACTTTTTTATTCTAATGTGTGCTGGAACTGAATTTAAAAATTCATTCCCTTGGTGAGGTCTTCCCTTTGTAATTTGAGAGGTTTGAATTACGTTTGGATGGCTTTTACTAAGGAAATATGTTTGCTTGCTTATCCATTTTAAATCAAGAAAAACAGGCAAATAGTAATATCGGTTTTTGCCAAGTAACTTGGTTGTAAAGTTATTTTTTTTTGCACCCTGGTTTTAGTATTCATCCAAATTAAACTTTCTTTAAAAAGGAGATGAAATTTAAAATGGAGTTGCCCTTAAATCAGATTAGGGTACCTTGAGCTATTTCAAAGATATGTATGGACTTGATTTCATATGAACTGAAGAATGAACATTAGAGATACAAAAATAGGATTTTTGTTAGATAAATGAATTCATTTCCAGATAGAGCTTATAGGAATGTTTAATGATTTACAGTGAGGTGTTAGTATTGTGGAAAAACTCTCTCCCAGTCAGCTCTCTTCAAACCTTTCTGTGTGGCCTAATAACCTTATTTTCTAGCCTCCCCAATATCAGTCTTGGTCTAGACACCCAAATAAGAGTTCTTATAAATTTTGTGGATTTTTTTGTGTGTGTGAGGACATTTTAAAGGAGGATTGTCAGTTCTCTGTATAGTTCAGATGTTACTCATCATCCTGTTCCTAGAACAATGACAGCCTAAAACATGAGAGTATCCAGACCCCAAAGTTCAGAGTGATTAGAGAGGGGAGGGGTGGCAGGAGACATTTACAGTAGGTTCCACTTCAGGATTTATGATTGCCCGCAAGTAGAATTTTTGCTTGTTTATATGTTTCATTTTGGTTTTTGAGACAAGATCTTGCTATGTAGTCCAAATCTACCAAATCTACTTTCCTCCTTCCTAGAGAGTCAATTAGATACATTTACACTCTTCCTTTAAAATTAGGTGAGGCTAAATGACTGTTTTGTGTAGTACATTGTTGGTGGAAATAATATGAGTCACTATCTGGCCTGTATAAAGCTATAATGTGTTCTTCAATGATTTTGACTCCTCCCCACCATCCTCCCAACCCACACACACACCTGACTAAAAGAAAATCCCAGTGCCCAAGAGAACCTTGGAAGTGACCTGTTGAAGGTGACTGAATGAATAGTCATCAGCCTGGATGCTTGAATGACTGGAAGTAGTTGTGTGGTCTAAGTAACATCCCCGAGAACTGTTACGCAAGAGCAAAACACCTCTCATTGTTTAAGATACTTGGTGTTTAGAGTTTGTTACTGCAGTGTACCCAATCCTAATTAACACAGTACTTTAGGAACTATAACTAAACAGAAGTTGAGCTAGATTCAAGGGATCAACTGGCTTCATTCCTAGATAGCTTTTCTCCATTTAGTTAGATAGATGATCATATCAGTTCTATGTGATCCTTGTATCTCATAATCATAGAGGCTGAAAGAATATCTCCCTTGAAGTTTTGGTGTTTTGATACAAGGACTCACTATGTAGCCCAGACTAGCCTCGACCACAGTCCTCCTGCTTTAGCCTTGAGTTTTTACAAGCTTGTGTCACTATGCTCAGCAAGTTTTTATTTTTCTGTGTCAATAAAAAATAGGGAATAAGTAGGTTTAAAATAGCAAAATAAATAGTATTTTTTGAAACCTTAACCAGTGAAATGGGACCAATGTTTCTTCTTCCTGATCCTGAAATTTGTCTTTTGGTAAGATCATAGTATATTAGCATACCTAAAGTGTCATCAGTGATCCGGTTAACGGCAGCCTGAGAGACATGGGAATGACAGAATCCAAACTGAATTATTGTGTTAACCATGATTTAGAACAGGAGGAAGTGGCCACTGAAGAAAGCAAGAAGATCGGCTCTGCTGTGGAGTCATGCCTCAGAGGGCATCTGGGGTTAAAGTCCACAAAGTTGTATCCATGGGAACTGACTGAAGTTGTACCCACAGGATTGAAACACCTTAGATGACCATCCGTCATCTTAAACCATTTTCAATAATGTTAAGTATATTCACATTGTCAAAACAAGAGTGGCTTTGAATTACAAAATTGCTAAAATTATACTATTGCCAAAAGATTTAAGAGAGCTGGAAAGATAGTTCAGTGAGTAAAGGCACTTGCTGCAGAAGCCTGGAGACCAGAGTTTGATCCCCGGAACCCACATAAAGGTAGAAGGAGAACACTAACTCCACAAAGTTGTCCTCTGACCTCCACATGTGCACCCAGACACAGACACAGACAGACACAGACACATAGACACACACACACACACACACACACACACACACTCAAAAATAATATTTGTTTTTAATTTGAGAAATTTGAACCAACAGTCAGTTGGGCCCTAGAAGTAAGTTTCATAAACATTCATCACACAGGCCAAAACATACATCTCCCAGTCCTGAGATACCATAGAATAGTTCAGGAAAAGTGATTTGCAAGGCAGGAATGGTTAGCAGAGAAGAAAGGGTATGTGCCTTGGTAGCTGTCATGAGTGTTAGGCTATAGCAGCATTGCAGTAAATGTTGGAACCAGCATCAAGGGTTATATTGGTTATTTTTTTATTGCTGTGATAAAACACAGTAACCAAGGGAACTTACAGAAAGAAGAGTTTATTTGAGCTTATGATTCCAGAGGGATTGATTAGAGTCCATCATGGCGGGCAGACATGGTGAGGTGGCTGGAGCAGGAGCAGAAAGTTAAAGTGCTCACATCTTCAAGCAGGCACAGGAAGAAGAGAGTGACTAGAAATCTGGAAAAGCTTAAGAACTCTCAAAGCCCACCCCCAGTGAGTGCTTCTTCCAGCAAGGCCACAGCTTCTAAGACTTCCCAAAACAGAGCCACCAACTGGGGACAAAATGTCCAAATACTTGGAGCCTGTGGGGGACATTCTTATTCAAACAACTACAAGGAGTAAAATCTGTCTGGTAGGATTAAGAGCACTGCTGATTATATCTATGGAGCAGTGGCAGTCTTCCCACTTAAACCAAGATTTCAGAACCACATTCTAGAGCTGAGAAATACAGCAAAGTCAAGGAATAAAATTCCCATGCTATTTGATTGGTACCAGTAACTGAAGTGACTTCATAATGACCAGTTGTCTTATATTTACTTTTGCCCTGCTTCAGTGCAGAATTCTCACAGATGGGAAAGTAAAGGTCTTGCCTATAAAGACAGGACAGCTTCAGAGACTGAAGCTGTACTTAGGTGGTAAGTACAATGTTAGAAGTCACAGAACTCTGTAACAGAAGTGTAAGGGAACCTAAGTAAAGCATCTGAACAGGAGTGTGACTGGAGCACATCAAATAATTGGCGCTATGGAAGTAGTCCTTTTCTTATCATGTAGATAAAGAAAGTAGTGGGAGTGATCCCTGACTGTCATTGATAGAGCTCTAAGGACTCACACACTGCAAAGTAGCAATGGAGCTTATCCACACTGTCAACAAATATTTGAGTGATTTCCGAGAGGTGTTAGGTCTGAACTCCACAATGGGAGGCTAGTGTGCATCAACTCTGAAGCAGGGGAAATATATGCAGTATTGCTGTGTCAGCATTCTGTCCTTTTACTTTGGCTATCACTGTGGAAGTCTTAATGCTTCTATATGTTATAATAGTATGACAAGTTCCTAACCTACAAATTAGTTGAATTCTAAAAGTTCTATGTAAGCAGCTTGTTTAAATTCAACACATTTTCCCATAGAAATTGTGTTATAAATTGTAATTCAGTTTTCAAAATAATTCACAGAACTTATTTAATCTATAATTTATCTGAATTGCTGCATATTAATAAAAAATATTGATTAGCAGTGAAACCAAGAGAGATGTAATAACTCTACACATTTTTAAAGGAGGAAAAAGGAATGTTGATGATAAATGTTTTCCTAAGTTGGCTTGATTTAGCTATAATACTAAAAAGCAGAAGAAAAAGAGGGCCCAAATTATGCAGTAATTTTTCTGAGGGCTAAGGAAAGCGGATGCCTAGTTTTTTTCCCCTTCCATCTCTGCCATCAACAGTCAGTGCTATTGTTGCAGAACTGTTAGGTTCTCCTTGGTGCAAAGCAGGAAGATTAGGATGTGTGCACAAAGTGCTTTGTAAATGAGTTGGGAAAAGGAGGCAGGAAAACGGGATACAATATGAATCTGATTATCTATGGGCACTGTTTTTATAGCATAGGAAGTGATTATACTAGAACACATTCTTAAAATTCCATTTGAAAATTAGATATGATTTAAAGCACACTATTCCTCATCTGTGAAGCTTTCTTTGACCATCATTTTCCTCAATTATAAGCATGAAGATTGTTGCGAGAAATCTTAAAGGGGGAAAATAGCACCTAATAGAACAATATTCATAACTGTCTCTCCATCATCTAAATGAATCAGATAACAGTGATTAATAAGCCATATTAACATAATATTATCAATATATTGAAGAATTAGACTGAATTGCATCTCTCTGGACTTTAGATGCTTAGAAAGAAGTAGCAGAAATAGGAAAAAGTGTCATACTTTATTATTCATTCATAAGCATAAAAACTATATGGTTCAACTTTTTAAACACTCTACTATGAACCTGCTGTGCATCCTTCCAGTGCACACACAAGAAGAGGCAGATTCCACTTTCATATACATTCCATTTTTACAGATTGCTGTCTCAGAATAACATCACCATAAGGCAGATCTTACTGTTTGTCCCTGTAATCTTTATTTTCTTATTGGTTTGGGGGTTTGTTTTGGTGTTTTGATACAAGGACTCACTATGTAGCCTAGGCTAGCCTCAACCACAGTCCTCCTGCCTTAGCCTTGAGTTTTTTTACAAGCTTGTGTCACTATACTCAGCAAGTTTTTATTTTTCTGTGTCAATAAAAAATAGGGAATAAGTAGGTTTAAAATAACAAAATAAATAGTATTTTTTGAAACCTTAACCAGTGAAATGGGACCAATGTTTCTTCTTCCTGATCCTGAAATTTGTCTTTTGGTGAGATCATAGTATATTAGCATACCTAAAGTGAACTGAGTAGATGATAAAGGTGAAATTCATGTCATCCAATTCTATTGCAGATTAGCCAAGGAAGGTTTTGTTATAAAGTTTGGTAGCTAAAATAGTCTAGTGCTATCTCTCTGTAAATTACTCTGGCTGAAATTTTCTGTTTTTACTTTGACTGCTTATGATTAGCCTCACAGGATTTCAGACTCTTCTCCTTCACAGGACTTCCAGATGTGAAGAACTGAGGGACGAACTGAAAATGTCTCTTTAAGGCTTGCTTTGCTGAGGATGAGAGAACTGAAGAGTTACTTTTCCTTTCCCCAAGCAGACTTTTTGCTCCAGAGTGAGACGATTTCTCACCAAACTTACCCTATCTAAACCCCAAACAAGGCTTCACTGAGGTTTCAGCCTTAAATCATAGACCAAGATTGAAGTAGGCACTCTTTGTGTACAAATCTCTGCGGAAAATCCTACATGATCTTTTCACCAGTTACTCAGGAGTTTGTGACAGGTTGCTTGACTAACTGTGAAGGTTAGAAGAAAGAAGGAAATACATGGTGATTTTCTGCCAGTCATAGAATCTGGATGTTTATTTAGGAAACTAATATTTGTTCATGGATGTTTTAGAATCTCAAAAGTACAAAGCTTGATCTGAATTAGTTAATTTCACAGGTCTTTTTGGAGTCCTCATAGTGTATGGAAATGCTTCCATGGAAGAGGAGGGGACAAAACATGGGTGGTACTCTAGACCAGAGGAGCTCAGGCTAGGTGGTTTATAAATTGAAACTTGATTGAAGATATTTATTTTGAAAGAGTTTGGGGTTTGGGGATATAGCTCAGTGAGCAGAATGTGTACCTAGCACTTACAAACCCCAGGTTCCATCTTCAGCAATTTATAGCCCTAGTGTGGTGAGGCATGCCTATAATCTTAGCACTCAGGAGGTAGAGACAGGAGAATCAGAAATTCAAGGTTATCCTCACTACATAGCAAGTTCGAGGACAGTGTACATGAGACCAGGTCTGAAAAAAAGAAGAAAAGAGTTGGAAAATTATTGCTATCCTAACATCTTACCAAATAAACCTAATTGTTGTGATCATGGATTTGACTCACAAATACTGGTTTAGTTCCTGTTAAACTGATGATTTTCACATTTCATTAGATAATTATGTGGTATTTTCCTATGTCAGAACAGATTTCTATTCACTAATAAGTAATGCCTGGTGTTTAGCAAAATTAAATAAATTAATGAAGGGTATTAGTAATTTCAAGGATTAATAAATATAATTTTTGAAATTAATACTAATGCACTAATAAACTTACTCTATTTTTATTAAATTGTTCATATTTTAAAATTGTCATATATTTCATGAATTAGTAACAGCAGCCAGCAGTGCAGACCTTGACTCATGGTCTGTGATAAATGACCACTATTTTATTTCTATGAAAACTTTTGGATGTAGAAATGTTTCTATAAGACTGTTTTGAGTCTAGAAATGATTTGAAAATTCTCTACATTCTAGTAATTGCTATTCTTTTTAATTAATTCCTATTTATTTTTACTTCTTTAAACCTTACAAGTGTCATAGTTTTATATTTCTCTAAATTCTAATAATAATTGTCTCCATTTTAATTAATTCCTCCCATTTCAATTTTTTAAAATATATTTTATTATTTTTATTTTATGCATATGTGTGTATTGTTTGCATGTATGTGAGTGCACCCGTGTCATGCAATGCTATGGAGGTCAGAAGAGGGCATCAGATTCCATGGAACTGGAGTTAAGGATGGTTCATAGCTGCCATGTGGGTGCTGGGAATTGAACCCAGGTCCTCTGCAAGAGCAGTCAGTGCTCTTAACCGCTGAGCCATCTCTCCAGCCCCGCCATTTCAATGTTTAACTCTTTATTAACAGTCCCACATGTTCAAGTTAGACTTTGAAAGTGATAATCAAATACTTAATTATACTAGTTTGTACATTACTATGTTTTCTGAATTTGTGGGGAGAAAACAGTCCCTTGTCTTTTAAGGGTGTATCAGATTAGAATTTGTTTGCCTTAGTTAGCAAATGCTGCCATAGAATGAAGCTTTCCTCCACAGTCATACCTTTCGTCTTACTTTAAAATGGCCTTTTTAAAACCAGTTATTTCTATGTGATACACATTAATGTCTACTTAATCTGGCTAAAAAATTCATTCTCTTCCCTTCCTTTTATATGTGTATGTAAGGTATCATTGACTAATTATTATTCACACACATTCATTGTAGAATTACCTAATGTTAGTTTCTTGTGGTATTTTCTTAAATGTTCAAATTCTCAATTTTTTAATATTTTTAATTTTTATTTATTTATTTATTTTATGTATGTAAATGTATTGTCTGTGTATATGTAAGTGCTTCTGTGTCATGCAGTGCCAGTGGATGACAGAAGAGGGTGTTGGATCCCCTAGAACTGGAGCTATAGGCTGTTGAGAAGTGAAATGTGGGTACTGGGATTCGAATCCAGGTCTTCTGCAAGAACAACCAATGCTCTTAACCACTGAGCCATTTCTCTAGCCCCAAAGAAGTATAGAATTTATTAGATTGAACAAAGAACTTTTTAAAAATTGACTCTTAAACTTCAAGCAAAACCTGACAGCTGGATTTTTCAGTTCTTCCCAATGAATGTCATGAATTCATCATTTGGATTTTTCCTTTTAAATGGAGATCCCTGTACTTTTTCAGTGGTCAAAAATCCCTTGCAGTTTGGAAAAAAAAAGAAAACGAATCATTTTAAGAAAATGTTTTTGCATGGTGATGCACGCCTTTAAATCCCAGCACTCAGGAGACAGAAGCAAGTGAATCTTGGTGAGATCTAGGCCAGCCTGGTCTATATACCGAGTTCCAGGCCGGCTGGGGCTATGGGGAGACATTGTCTCTAAAATCAAAATAAAATAAATAAAAATTTAAAAATATGTTTTAAAGCTGGATGTAGTGGCATAAAAAAAAATATGTTTTAAACATATGATTTCTAATGCCTGGTTTACAGAGTAACAGGAAGGAAGCAATTGAAGTGAAATGTTGGACATTTCTAAGATCTGTGTGCTTCATTTGGGAGTATAATCAGAAATCTGCTTAATAGTTTAGCATAGATCTTCCTAAATGAATGCCTTAAACTATCCAGTCTATTTTTTGGTTGAGTGACAGACATTTTTAGAATTTTTTTTTTTTTGTCTTTTTGAGACAGGGTCTCCCTGTAGTCCCAGCTGACCTGAACTCACTATGTAGACCAGGCTAGCCTTGAACTCACAAGGATCCACCTACCTCTGCCTCCCAAGTGCTGGGATTAAAGGCATTCGCCACCATGCCTGGCTATTTTTGTAAGGTGGAGGTTTGGGAGTGGGTAATGAGGGTTGAACCAGGGCCTCTTGCCTTCTAGGCAAGTTTTCTACTACTGAGCTACATCTCAGTTGTTTTAGAACTTTAAATTTTTGATTGAGTACAGTATTAGTTTGAAATTTTTAATAACAGTAAATAAAGTTTATTGTTCATGTAGAAAATTTACAGTAAGCTGATATATATATATATTTTTTAATTGTGATATTCTTTATATGTGGTTTCAGTCTTACACTTTACATATTTTACTTACAGCTTTAAAAAAAAATTTAGTGAAGTCAAGAAAAAAATTCATCCTTTCTCAGTCAAGAAAACAATACCGATGTGCTATTAACTTTCCACAAAACGTTTTCACTAATACAGGAAACAGGTTGCTTGGGGCTTTTTATTTCTCTTTCTGCACACAGTTTAAGACTTTTCAGCTTTTGGAGCCCAAGATGCTGAGTCATATTAGATAAAGCATGTCAGAATAATCAAGCATTGTGATGTCATTTCAGATTTTTCTACCATAAAATGATTTGAGATTCCTTATGAGAAACCTGTAACTATAGGAAACCTAAAACAATTTCACCTAATCCATTGAACTTGGTGGTCTTAAAAATTCAGAATGCTCATCTGTAAGGCCTCTTTAATTGCTTTTAAAAACTGCTTGCCCTGCTGAGACCTGCTGAGATAGTCTTTCATGTTCACATAAATATATGTAGACTATGTCAAATTATAGAATCATCGAATTTTCAAGCCAGCATGCTTCAGTTAATCACTATAGAAAATACTAGCCTGTGATAGTTGTTGATAAATGCTAGTTTTTTAACTGGATATTTGTAATGATTCCATAAACAAACTTTGTAAATGCTAATTCAAAAATCTTAAATAGAAAAAGCATATGCTTGGGAATAAGAAAAATGCTTTGGTTCACATGCCTGATATTTTTCTTTATCTACATGTATATTTGGATAAGTTGGTCACTTAGGGCCTCTTTCTCCTCACTGTAAAAGGTTGTTTTATAGATGAGAGATGATATATGAAAGGCAGTTAAGCATTGCCTGATCCATAGCTGTTTCTTGATAAATAGATGTTACATTTGAGTAACTTTAGTTAAAATATGTTGTAAGTCATATAAAATGATTTTCAGGCTGAGTTCCTACTTTGGAACTTATAATTGAGTTTCATTTTACATAAAATGTTTTATAGTATCAAAATTTTAAAAGTTCAAATTTAATATACATAGTTGTGGTTCTTGGCTTTTTAATAGCCTTCATTTTCATACATTGATGCCTCTAAGCCTCCTTTTATATGCAGAATTCAGTCTTTTATAGTTAAAATTATCAGCTGACTACACTGCTTGCTGCCCTGTGATAAAAGGCCAAAAGTCTGTGAGACTTTAAGGATCTTATCCTGTCTGTCCCACCTACTTCATAATCATTTCTCCAAGTCAGGAGCTCTTCTCAGACATCAAAAGCCTTCAGCTTGCCTATTTACAAGGAGACAGCTCTCTCAGAAGGGTCACCTCACCCAAACCTACTTCTGTTTCTGACCCAAATTTACCTGAGCTTCCACTCATCTTTCATGCTGCTGACTATTTAGAAAATACTGGACTGAAAGTGGACAGATGATTGAAAACCCTCACCAAAGATAACATGCTATGGTGATAACATGCTTGGTCATACCTTTGATTTGATACTGGTGGAAGAATGTCCCCCTTCCATATCAGAAATAGCTCTGGAGTTATGATGCTCTGAAATTTAAAGATTACAGACCACTCAAATATCTGTTCTGGCCTGTGAGGATACATGAAGAAATGTAGTGGTCCTAGGAAAGAGATGCATGGAGGGCTGTCTTGTTCTTCAGGACAGTTGGCATCTCTTGCCACAGGAATCTGTTAGTGTTCTTATTCACATACAAGGAAACTAAGACTATAGGAAGGTAATATTGTTGATAACCAAGTTAGCAATTCTTCAGCATCTATTCAGTGTGCAAAACAGTGGGTTTTGTTATGGCACTTTCATGCATGTGTGATATACTTTGGTCACAGTCATTCCTCCATTGTCTTCTCTTGTCCATTAGTTCCTTTCCTCTTCCCAGTTTCCCTTGGACTTTCATGTCTTTTTTAAAAAATCTAGATTCTGCATTTGAATGCAAATGTGATGTCTATCTTTCTGAGTCCAGCTTATTTTGCTTAACACAAATAACTCTAGTCAATATATTTTTCTGCAAATGACATAATTTTGTTCTTCTTTATGACTGAATTAAACTCCATTATGTGTGTATATACCACATTTCTAAATTTATTCATCTTAACCAAACCATTCTTTTAATATATATCTTGTTCAAATCTTTATTTATTAATTTTGTTGTTGCTATGGGTTTAACCTAGGACCTTATGCAACTTTCTAAAGTATAACTCCCTCTAAGCAGGAGAGAGAAAAAGTATTTCTAAGTTAAAGCAAAAGACAGACTGGGAGTATTTGTTAAAAGCTGTGGGTTCAGTCTCTAGCACAATGTAAATGGGAAATGACTCCCTCTCTCTGAACAATCACAACCAGTAATTGTCAATAGCTGCTCAGCTAGGGGTGGGGACTTGTGAGCCCCTCCCCCATCCATGTTTGAATGTTGATAGGCCTAACCTTGTGTATGTCTTGTGCAAGCAGCCATAGCTACTATGAGTTCATTAGTACAAGGGCCTTGCCATATCCAGAAGACAGTGTTTCACAGCAGCCCTCCCCACCTCCAGCTTTATGTGTAATTGTTACTCTGTTTGGAGATAATGATAATGAAAATTTATGCATGCTCAGTACAGGTGTAGTTTTGTTTTCAATATTTTCTTTCAGCAGCTGGTTGTTTCTGTGGTCATCAAACCCATGGACACATAGAAGAATGAGTGTATTTTTTGTTTAAAATAACTGTATTTTGCAAGCCAGAGATATTTGGAGCAGGCATGGTAGCTCATGCCTTTGTAATTGCAGCACTCAGAAAACTGAGGTAGTAGGAGTGCCATGAGTTTCAGGCCAGTCTGGGCTACATAGTAAGTTCTGTGTAGCCTGGACTGCAATGTAAGATCCTGTCTCTGAGAGGAAGAAAGAGAAAAAAGAAAAAGAGGAGAGTTGGAGACGTAATTACCAATGTTTTATCCTTTTGTAAGTCTACCTTAATTTAAAAGCTGTGTTTTCATATGTGCTTTCCAGTTCGGTAACATGATACATCACTGTGGTGGTTTGAATAGTGTCCCCCATAGACTCCAGGTGAACACTAGGCCACAAGTTTGTGGTACTATTTGGGGAGAGTCATGGAACTTTTAGGACATGTGGCAATTCTGGAGGAAACATATCACAAGGGGTGACCTTTGAGAGTATATAACTTCTACTCTGGCTCTCTCTGCTTCCTGTGCCTGCTCGAAGATATGATTCCTTGGCTTTCTGCTCTGGCCACCTCTGCTGTCATGTTTCCCCTGCCATTGTGAACTCTTGCCCTCTGAACCATAAGCAAAATAAACTCTTCCTTCTATAAGTTGCCTTGGTCATGATGTTTTATCACAGCAACAGAAAAGTAACTAATACAATCACACATCATGTGACTTCTGGAAAACTCCACTGTGTATTCATGAAAATTATAAGTCATTTCCAATGTTTTACAACTGCATCTTATGTGCATATATATTATTAATGTAATCATTCTTAAATATATAAAGAGCTCCTTGAGTCATTAAGTAAAAGACCAACAGTAAACAGAAAAATAACCAAAGGATGTGAACAGGTACTTCAGGTGAAAGAAGGACAAAGGTACTTAAGATGAAATTCCAGCCTCCTTCACAAAAAGAACAATTTAAACTGCAGTGGACTACCATTCTTAACCTGTCATGGGAAAGATCAAAGAGTAAAGGTATAGGGAAGATGTACATTTACCCAGTATTTATGGGTGTTAAATTGGGCAACTATTTAAATAGTTACCAAAACTTCAAATACAGATTGAACTTTACCAGCAATTCTCCTGGGAATTTTGCTTGTCAATGTATTTGCACTATTTGATATATAAGGTTATTCATTGCAACATTACTTATAATGGCAAAAGAATAGGAACTACTTATATGTTCAAGACTTCATGTCTTAATGATACCCTTATTCTCTACGGTGTGCGGGTCTATTAAAAAATGATGCTGCAGAAGAAAACTAAAAAGAAAGTAAAGAAGTATAAAGATAAAAAGTACAAAATGATGACAGATCTTTTATGTTTATGATTACATAAGAAACTCTAGGTTATCAAAGGAGAAAAGCAATATGCAAAGCTGTATGGTCCATCTGCTACCATTTATGTCATCCCTTGGGCCCCCAAATCTCCTACCTATATATTTGCTTGTACAGCTAAAAGCGGTCCTGGAAGATTGCTTTAGAAACTGATCTTTGGTTTGCCACCAGGGAGAACTGAGTGGCCAAGAGACAGGAGTAGAAGGGAGACTTCCGTGCTTAGACATACATAGCCTATTCTCAAAAGCAAATATTTTTACAATTCTTTGGGAACTATCATAAGACTAATAGGAAAATCTGCATCCTGAAAATTATACATAAAATAATCAAAAAAGTACTAGGTCTTTCCAACAAAGCATAGTCTGATTACTGTCTTGTAGAAACTTGATTTGATAATAAATGATATCTACATCTACACTTTCCTCCCTCTGCCAGTGGGGCTTGAAGTTTTAATGGCACCGCTCCCCACTGTGGAAGGTACATGCTGCTAATTTCATGGAATTCCTGAAACCATTTTTCCTGTCCCTAGTATTCATTCATCTTCTGAGTTAAAAATAGGAAAGATGTTGGATTGGGAATTGGGGGATACAGAAGATTTTCCCCCTGTAGTAGATTTTTGTCTCTCAGTAGAGAAAATCGCTTTGGTGACCAAGCCATTAAATCAATCACTGCATTTTATTTCTTCCTCCTCACATTAAAGTTCTGCCTCAAATGCAAAACTTACTTTGCTTGGCATACCTGATACATATTCTTTAGTTGACATTTTCCTTTAGCATTCATTTAATTTGTCATAAAGCAGCAGGTTTTATTTTTCTCTTCATACCTAAAGTACAGTGGGGCAAGAGAAATATTAACATACTTGCTGAGGAGCTTCCCCTTCATCAGGATGTCAGACAGTGCCTACAAACCAAGTATCAATGTTACTACTTAAAGTGGGGGGAAATGACAGAATTTTCATATTTTCTTTGTCCAGAAAAGAAGATACATACATGAATGTGCCCTTATCAACACATGTGTATATGTATGTCTGTCTGAATATTTATCATCTGTAAAGTGTTAATAATAGGCTGTTGTAAGTAGTGAGATTATTAATGGACTTTGTTTTCTTAAAGTTGTCTTTATTTTTCAGATCTTACACAGTGCGTAGTGAATGTTGGGTGAAGATAAAATTGAAGAAGATAAAATTGTTATCTTGAATGTTTAAGAGATGTTTTCTATATTTTGAAAATATGCTAATGAAAGAGAAAGGATTTTCATTTCTAAAAAGGGTTTATTTTTAATTTTTTTAGGAATAACAGTTACTTTTGTTTTTAGCTTAACCCTTTTTATTTTGCTAGCTGAAACATGGTAGCTTTTAGTCATGAACATTTGTAGACACCCTAAAATTCAGTGATAAGGGCTACAGTCAAAAGACCTACATTCAGATCTTGAGTCCTGTTTGCTAGTGAGTGACCTGAAATTAACTAAGTTCTCTTAAGCCTCAATTGTTAATTTTTAAAAATATTTTAAAATTATTTTATGTGTATGAGTATATTGCCTGCATGTATGTAAGTGTACCTGTGTTGTACCGCACTCATGGAAATCAGAAGAGCATATGGGATCCCTTAGAACTGGAGTTACAGATGGTTTTTAGCCACCATGGGGTGCTGGAATTCAAACCTGGGTCCTCTTCAAGAACAGCTAGTGCTCTTAACCACTGAGCCATCTCTCCAGCTCCGCCAATTTTCCAAATGTATAAACAAGTAATAGTACCTCAGGGAGCTGTAGCATTTAAGGGATTACTCACACACTGTTAAAGACCTAAATGTAAGATCTGAAACTGAAATTACTAGAGAAAAACATAGGTGAAACACTTCAGGATATAGACATAGGCAAGGATTTTCTGGGGGGGAAAAAAAAAAAAAACCCTCCAGTGTTACAGGAAATAATCCTAAGAATTGGCAAATGTAATTAAACAAAATTAAAACCTTTTACACATCAAAGGAAACAATCTGACCAGAGTGACGAGACAGCCAAGAGTAGGAAAATAAATCATTGCCTACTATATATCAGATCTATGAGATCAAGGATTAAAATCTAGAATATGTAAATGCAAATCATCCCATCAATAAATGGGTTAATGAATCCACTTTGGTAGTTTTCAAAATAAGAACTACAATTAGCTAATAAATATTTGAAAAAGTGTTCAGTATCTTTAACTGTGAGGGAAATGAAAATCAAAACTGCTTTCATTTTCCTTCTCACCCCAGTCAGAATCACTGTCATCAAGAAAATACATGACAACAAATGCTGGCAAGGATGTGGAGAAAGAGGAAACCTTATGTACTGCTAGGGGAGTGTAAACTGTTGTGGCCCCTGTGGAAGCCAGTGTGGAGTTTTTTTTCAAAGAACTAAAAACTACGTGACAGCTATCCCACTCCTGGGTATATACCTAAAGTCAACACACCATAGAAACACTTGTGCATCTGTGTTTATCACTGTACTAGTCAGAATAGCTAAGGAATGGAACCAGCCTACATACCAATCCATGGCTCAGTTGGCAGACTTGTTTACCTAGGATGCATGAAGTTCCAGGTTCTGTCTTTAGCACCATATAAACCAGGCATTGGACATGCTCACACACACTCTGTAGGTGGAGGCAGGAGGATCAGAAGTTTAAGGTTATCCTCCTCAGCTACATAGTGAATTTGAGACCAGCCTGAGATATGTGAGATTCTGCCTCAAAAAACAAAGCAAGGAGCCAGACATTGTGGCACACACCTTTAATTCCAACACTCAAGAGGCAAAGGCAGGCAGATGTCTGTGAGATCAAGGCCAGCCTGGTCTATAGTGAGTTCTAGGTCAGCTGAGGCTACAGGGAGGACCCTGTCTCAAAAAAAAAAAAAAAAAACAACTAAAAAGACAAAGTCTGACAATGACAGGATGGTTCAGCACTACCTGGTTCAGCAGGCGCTTTCCTGATGACCTAATTTCAATATCCAGGACCCACATGGAAGGACAGAACTGACTTCTGCAAGTTGTCCCCTGACCTCTACATGCATGCCATGGCATGTGTGTACACACACACTTTAAAACCAAACAAACAAAAAGAATGAACTATGGTGATATATGTGTATGAAAATGCCATAATGAAAACCATTACTTTGCATGCTAACTTTAAAAAAGTTAAGCCGTATCTCAATGCTTGCATATGGTAAACATATTACAAATATTAGTGGGTTTTTTTTCCATTTTTTATTGAATTGTTGTGTATTTCATACAGAAAATCTAAATTCTCTTTATACCCCCTTCCCCAATGGCACCCTCCCATAGCACCCCCACTGGAATTCATGCATTCTGTCATTTGTGTTAAGGCCTATCAAGTCAAGTTAGTCTCCCCAGACCACCCTCAGTGCAAGTTCATCCACTGAGGTCTAGTCAGTCTATCTAGAGCTCCTCCCTTTAGGAAGATCACCTCTTCCTCACCCAGCAGTAATAAGCTTCCAATAGTTTTTCAACTAAGATTGGGGCCTGATGCCCATTCCCACAGTTCTGTGCCTGGTTTTTATCTGCTCAAGTTTGCATTGGTCTTGTGCATGCTGACACCATTGCTGTAGGTTCTTATTAGCAAGGTCCCAGGAACCTGTAAGGCTTTATTTCCATATGATCATGTACCTCCTCTGTGGCTCTTACAATCTTTCTGCCCCCTCTTCCAAAATGGTCCCTGAGCCCTGGGTGGGTGGAATTTAATACAGGACTCCTGTCCAAGGACCCACACACGGCAGACTCTTATTCTCTATGCTTTGGCCATTTGTGACATTTTGTGTTCCTGGCCCTCTGTTGCATAAGGGAGCTTCACTGATGAGAACTGACAGATGCATTAGTGTTCTCTTTACCCCTTGTTCCACCATGTTCGCCTTGGGTGTGGGTTTGGGCAATTCACAGACAATCTCTGTGTCTGACCAGTTGTGAAACTCTGTAATAATCTCCGACTGTTGCAAAAGAAGCTTCTTTGATGAGTGGTGATTGGATACTTGTCTGTAAATATAAGGACCCATATTCAGCACATAGTAAGAAATTACATTTGTCTAGGGATGTGACAGCCTTGGGGTTTTCTTTAGGATCTGTGACCTTTCCAGCTAGGTGTATTTGGCTATGTTTACAGTACCACACCTGAGTTTCCTCCCACTGATGGGCTTTTAGTCCAATTAGGTAGCTGTCGACTTACCCCCAAGATAAAAGTGCCACTGCTGCCCCAATATATTTTGCTGTGCTGCTCATTGATGTGGTTATTAGGCCTTAAAGCTGGGCTTGGGCCATTGATTGATGTTCTCCCTTAGCACCTTGTATAGTGCTCTCCAAAGCTATGAGAGCTAGCCTTCAGGGAAGGTTGCTTCCAGGTTACTTCCAGCTCCATTGCTCCAAATCCTGTGTCCAAAGTATGTTCTGTTTTCAGCAATAGGGTTTTACTCTCAGGTTCTGGAAGGCAATCAAGGGCTGTGGCAATTTGAAGAGTCTCCTGAACTACCCTGACCAATAACTCAAAGGGAGGTCTCTCCAGTCTGGCACTGGTTCTTGTTATGTATCCTTCAGTTATACACATGGACTCATGTAGAAATATTGTTGATGTAATTTTTCAGAAGGTTTTTGGACTAATACAATTCCTTCTAATTTTTTACACTAGCTGGGCATTATTTATCTCTCTTCTTTTTCTCCCTAACTCTCCCTCCATGCCCATTTTCCATATTTCTCCCTTGATAATGCCTATCTCCTATGCCCCCCACCTTGAACTCATAGTTCCTTGTATAACCCTCTCCCTCCCTCCCATTTAAGTACCCCCGTTTTACCCATTTCCCCCTTAGTACCACCTGTCTCCTACTATTCTTCTCTCAGCTTCCTTCCTTCCTTTCACCTCCCTGGTTCCTTTCCATTTTCCTGGTTCCTGCAGTTGCATCAGGATATGTACTCACTTATAAGGATTTGGTGCTAGGATCCACAAATGAGGGAGAACATACATCATTTGTTTTTTCTCAGTCTGTGTCAGTTGAGGGGTACTTATGTTGCTTCCATTTCTTAGCTATTGTGAAAAGAGCAGCAACAAACATGGATGCACAAGTATCTCTGCAGTAGGATGAGTCCTTTTGGTATATACCAAGGAGTGGGTATAACCAGGTTATTTTTAGTTAAGCGTTCTCCACGCTGCTTTCCGTAGGGGTTGCACAAGTTTGCAATCCCATCTAGGGCTCTGCCCTTTTTAGACTTAATATAAGTTAATTGTGTATGACAGGGTGTTATAAAATAAAGGGTAAACACAGTCCAATCAAGACTGATATAAATGTTCACAGAAATTCCTTACTCATTTTGTTGGCTCTTATGCCCTATCAGCCATATGTTACTGAGCTGTCTCAACAGACTGGTGTAGTTTCTACATGATGACTCTATCTACAAGACACCTCTTTAGACTTGTAACTTCTCTATTTTAATCCATTTATGAAATACAAAATACAACTAGTACACAGATGGATGGATATCTTTTAGGAAAAGGTATAAGTGACTGCTAAAGAAAAAACAAGCCAAGTTCATGAAAAATAACATAATATTATGTTACGGCAAAATATATATAGCACAGATGATATTTGAATGCCAGGGTTAGGACTTAAGAACAGGGAAAGGAACACACAAAATTGATTACGTGCCTAAGACATAGGAGTATGAGAGTCAGGGTTTAGAACTCCCTGCTCTAAAGTCTCATTCCCATATTGTGCCCAGGGTTTCCATAACCTATTCCAGAAGCTTGAGAGAACAGGCTAAATTTTTCTCTCACCCAAGCCTCTGTCATTTACCCTATGCCCACTGGAGGATCTTGCCTTTTTCTTTCTTTTTTTAATTAAATGGGTTCCATTATTTTCTAAACAAAAGTATAGGAATCTGTCATTGTCTCAAAGCAATTTACTCAGTAGCAACTAGCTTTAAGATTTTTTTTTTTAATGTTTGAAAAATATACTGTTTGCATGCTATGGTGGCTCACACCTTTAATCCTAGCAATCTGGAGGCAGAGGTGGTAGGATATCTGTAAACTGGAGTCCAGGCTGGTCTATATAGTGAGTTCTAGGCCTGCCAGGGTTACAGGGAGACCCTGTTTCAAATACATATTTCTTTACTATTCAAGTTCATATGTCATTGATCATTATATAAGTCCTGAATTCAAACTTTTGTTTTGACTGCTTCAACTAAGTCTAAGGTTGTTCACAATGGAGTAGAGCAACTATGCACTGTTTCACTTAGTGTTCATTGAAAATGCTATTCTTAATTTTTTTATTGTTTGATTAGACTTGTTAGATCTAAGCATGTTTTATTAACTTAATTTTAAATGTAAATTCAGCCTGAAAACTTTTGACACTTGCGCACATATTGAAGTTTGTATTCACTAGGATGGAAGTTGCTTTGATAAGTAGGATTGTCTTCACAAATATTATGTGAAAGCATATTAGTATAAATATGTGTACATGTTGTGCATAAATTCTTAGTCAGAAACATAAATTTCATTCCTAGTTCATAAAATCATATAAATAGGATATATTCCTAAGAATGGAGTGTTTTAAAGCAGTTTATTTTGAAGGCAAAACCATGTTTGATTACAAAGAATTTATCCAATAAATTAATATTTTATTTTATATTTCTAAGGATGTATATTTTTAAAGTATATCTTTCATGGCATCTATTCATAAACAAAGGTTTATTCAGCAATTAACAAAGAACTAAAGTAATTTATTAGGACCTGGAGAGATGGCTTAGAAGTTAAAAGCACTTACTGCATAAACATGGGGACCAGAGTTCAGATCCAGCACCCACATAACAGGCCAAAGCCAGCCATTGTCCCTCACATGCCTCTAATCCCAGCACTCACGGGGGCA
Organism: Nannospalax galili; assembly: GCF_000622305.1. NCBI lineage: Eukaryota > Metazoa > Chordata > Mammalia > Rodentia > Spalacidae > Nannospalax > Nannospalax galili. The sequence goes on along the minus strand of NW_008331125.1, from coordinate 4,684,326 downwards.
GAGACAGTGGGATTGCTTGGACTTTCAGGCTTCCAGATTAGTTTAAAAAGCCTAAATTCCAGGTTTTAGGGTAAGGCAACAATAGAAAAGGATGCTCAGTGCCTTCTGCTGGCCTCTGCTCTTACACATACACACACACACACACACACACACACACACACACCACATGCACATGCACATACACCAATCATACTCCACATATACCATGTACATTCATATACACAAAAATTTAAATTAAAATAAAAAATAAGGTAGCTCAGTAAATAATCTTTCTGTGTTTCCATCTGTATGCAAGGAGCTGTGACTTGATTTTTTAATTATTTGAAGACCTTAAATGAAACTTGCAGACTGGAAAAATAGGAATGAAAAGTTAATTTTTGTGTGGTATGTATTCTTTAGTGGTACTCCTGATAACCAACCTGTCTTCTCCTATGCCAAACCTTACTGAGGTACACTTCAAAGCTTGTGAGGTACACATGTGAAAGGTTATACCTGTTCTATTTTGTACTTTAAATGATTGTTTTCCTTTCTTTACCTGTTGTCAATAAAAGAACATACTTACATCTTGGAATTAGATAAGGAATATATGAATAAGTATTTTAACTCTCAACCATTTTGAGAATTGATATGTAAACATACTTTATAGTTACTCATTATATTTGTATACGTGAATATAAACAACATCTTGAGTATTGGGGTGATGGCTTAATGGGTAAAGGGCCAGGGGTATCGCATGAAGACCTAAGCTCAGAGCCCCAGCACCAGCTATGGTGGTACACATGTGTAACCCCAGAACTAGGGAGGCAGAGACAGGTGGGTCTTTGGTGGTTGGTTAGCTAGCCTAGCCAAATCAATGATATATCTGAGACGGATTTGTAGCTGCCATGACCTCACTTGCTTGGTCGTGGTGTATGATCTTTTTCATGTGTTAATGGATTTGTTTCCATTTACTTTACTCAAGATCTCCCTATTCATTAAGAAATTTGCCTATCGTTTTTCTCCAACTTTTTCCTTTGCTTTTCTCTCTGCCTCTCCCCTTCTATGCTGCCACCGTTCTCCTTCAGCTGTGCACACAAACAGGGGAGAGAGACTTTAGAGCAGACAATCCTAAACCTGGAGTCTCACCTGACACCATAACTGAAACCCACTAGTTTATGGGGTTTACATTCTTCTTCACATTCTCTTGAGGAGGTTGTGACTCAGATGGGCCCCAGAATCCAACCCAATATACCCTGAGAACAAGAAGGCAGCAAGGTCTTGCCATCTCTTAAATACTTGATAAGAACCATGGATATTAATTTCCTTGGGCAGTTACAACACCTGTTGACACCTGACACACACACTGGTGAGTTTGAAGAAATCAATTTTTTATTAGTCATTAGTATTCTGAAAGAGTAATTGGTACTTTTTTTCTCTATATAGAATCTACATTTGTTCTATCAAAATTAATTTTGCATACTATGCTAAAAATTTAATTTTTAAAAATATTTTATTATTTTTATTTTATGTGTATGAGTGTGTTGCCTACACGTATGTGTGTGCACCTGTGTTGTGCAATGCCATGAAGGTCAGAAGAGGGCTTCGGATTCCCCTGGAGCTGGGGTTAAGGACGGTTTGTGGCCGTCATGTGGGTTCTGGGAATTGAACCTGGGTCCTCTGCAAGAGCAGTCAGTGCTCTTAACCGCTGAGCCATCTCTCCAGCTCCTGATGATCTAATTCTTTTACCATATGAAGTTATTGCCTGTAGTAACTACTATATTGTAAGTTAATTTAAAATGTTCATTTGGTCTTACAGGACAAACTATTCGAGAGAAAAGAATAGTAGAAACAGCCAACAAAAAAGAACTGGACTATGAAGTGGGAGATATCCCAACAGAATGGGAAGGTAAGTGTCTGCTTCCAATAGGATTTTCTGGGATGCAAATTGTTTAACAATATACAAAATTAGTAACAGTACATAAGATTACTTCTTGTAAACTTTTTTACAACTTTTTAACATTGCATTTCTTTGGAATTTGTAAAAGTGACAAAGTAAGGGAGCACATGCATAGCAAAAAGAACTGGGAAGCATTCGCAGGACTGAGGTCAGGGTGAGGCAAACAAGCTCCTAAGGTGCAAAAGCTGAGGATCACTTGTATGTGATCCTGTGCTTGCACAGCCCCAGATCAGAGTCCTTTTTCTAGCATTCGCTAACCTCATGAACTTGCGGAAGTGACATGTTTTTGGTTTTAGTTTTCTTTTTTTACAAATTGTGGAGGGTACTTCTTAGATACTGTCTTGGAATATTTATTTAACTCAGAATGACCCTGTTAATGACCTCATTTTCAGAGAAGGATGGATAGGTGATCACTATCATAAGACAAAAATTAAGATAAAAAGCTGGATATAGTGGCTCACACTTGTGTTCCTAGTGCTTCAGAGCGGATACAGGAGAATTGCCTCAACTTCGAAGCCAGTCTGGCCTACAGTATGAAACTCAGTCTCAAAAACCAAACCAAACAAACAAACAAAGCAAATAAACAACAACAGGTGGGATGGGGGTTGCTAGAGAGATAGCTCACTGGTTAATAGCACATTCTGTTCTTCCAGAGAGCCTGAGTTCAGTTCCCATCACCCATGGCAGACAGCTTCTGAGCTGCCTGTAACTCCAGCCCCAGGGGATTGATCTAACACTTTCTTCTGGCCTCCATGGGTACCTGCACTCACATGCACATACCCCTATACACATACACATAAATAAAAGTAATAAAAATAAATCTTTTAAAAATGTTAAAAGACCAAAGGGGAATAAAACAACAGCAGTTTGTCTCTCCTTGTGACCAGAACATTAGTATACGAACTTGATAGTTTCTAAGTAGTCATCTTCAATGTGCCATAAAAGATTTTGTTACAGAAAAGGCCAGTCTACAAAAAAACCTGAAACCAACTTGAAAAGAGTAGTATATAGGGAGGCAGAGCATTCACCAAGCTTGCAGCAGCTTTCCAGTTCCCAGCTCAATTTCTCTTTTAATGAAGTTTAGCTGCAAGTCTGAGTTCTAGGTGGTACCTCATAAACTAAATCTCTCCTTTTCTGCTTACCGGTTCTCTGTGTAGTGCCTGGCACATTAGAAGTGCTCAGTAAATCATTTGCTTAATATATGAAATCTAGCTTGAGTTAGCCTTCATTATTTGCAATTAAAAGAACCTTAACCAGGGCTGGAGAAACGGCTCAGTGGGTAAGAGTTCTTGCGTACAAGCCTGAGGATCTGAGTTTGGCTCCCAGCTCCCACACAAAGAGCCCAGTACAGTGGTGCTAGATGGCTTCAAGTGTCAACTTGACACACCTGGGAAGAGGAAACCTCAACTGGGGAATTTCCTTTAACAAACTGGCCTCTGGCCATGATTGTGAGGCATGCATTTCCTGGATTGTTGAGTGATGTAGGAGGGCCCAGCCCACTGTGAGTGGTGCCACCCCTGAGCAGATGGTCCTAGGTTGTATAAGGAAAGCAGGCTGAGCATAGGCCAGAGGAGCAAGCCAGTAAGCAGCATTCCTCCATGGTCTGTGCTTTAGCTCCTGCCTCCAGGTTCCTGCTCTGCTTAAGTTCCTGCCTTGACTTCCCTCAGTGATGGACTGTCACTTGGAAGAGTAAGATGAAATAAACCCTTTCTTCTCCTAGTTGGTTTTGGTCAGTGTTTTATCACGGCAACAGAGAAGCAAACTAGGACAAGTAGCATGTGCACGTATAGCCCCAGTGCTATCTGAGGTGGAGACAGGAGGCTCGCTGCAGTGCTCTGGCCACTAGCCTAGCTCCAGGTTCAGTGAAAGACTCTGTCTTGAGGAAGCAAGGCAGAGTGTAACAGAGCAGGACACCTAACATGCTTCTCTGGCCTCTGTAAGTGCATGCATGTGCATGCACCACCCCACACAAGTGTGCATCACACATAGCACATTCATACATTCATACATTAAAAAAGACTGACATGCCAATGCCTGTCTTATATATTGCTTAACATGTGCAAGTGTTGCCTGTAGTAAGCCCTTGATCTATAGTCATTATGTTTGATCATTACAATGATTCTATAAAGCCAACACTATATTTTATTCATATTTAATATATAGAGTATCTAAAGTTTAGGGGTACTGCCTGTACTCTAGAGATACTACTTCTTGGTGGGCAGAGCATGATGACTTACCTATAGGCACACTGTTCCATGTATGGCAGAATGTGCCTGTAAATAGCATTTCAGTGAAAATGACTTTTCCATTTCTGCTCACAGCTTTGAAAATACTAAAACTGTGAGAAAAGAGCATAAATATTGGTAGATAATGGAGGGATTCCCCCCCCTTAAGAAATGCAGCCTATAAATTGGCCAAGTTCTGAGAGGAATAATTGAGCTTTCTTATTTTAACAGACTGTCCAATGCTATAAACTACATTTGCAAATCTCAAATAATGCTTGTGCCTCCTTATGATCCTATTTTGTCATTTTTCCCAATAATAGGATAGAATTAAAATGTTTATAGAAATAAATTAAATTATAAATAAAAAATAAGTAATGGCTCATTTTTTAGCCTTTGAGATTTTCAGAGAATTAGAATGAAGTTTTAATGCTTTTTATGACTCTGTCCAGATCTAGTAATTCAGCATGACTCCCCCATGGGGCATACTCTTAAAACAAATGTATCAACCAAGTACTGAAGCAGAGGTATGTTTACAGTGATACTCATCAATCAAATATGAAAAATAAGAACCTTGAAAAAAATAAATTAAAATATTAACAAACCTACACAGCACAATGTACGGAGAAGGAAAAACAGTTAAAGTAATTGTTATCAGCACCCAATGAACCTATTTTTAGATCCAGATAAAATTTGATATTTTTAATAATATTAGAATTCTGGTACCTACAGGTTGCCTATTATCATACAATATGGATTAAACAGTGCAACTTTTTGTTTATTTAGTAAGCATCTATCGAATTCATAGAACTTACATTCCCAGATGAGAGCCGGATAAACCAGATAAAGCATTAATGTATGCAATATGCTAATAGTCATAGAAAATGAAACAGGAGAAGTGCAAATAGAGTATTTGGAAAGCTTTTGCAGTTTAATTAATATTTAGAAAAGGCCTTGCTGAGATGATTTTTGCATAGACCTAAGAAAGATCCAGCTGTACCTATAACCAACAGAGGAGTATTGCCAAAGCAGGTTTAAGTTCCTGAGGCCAAAACCTGCTCTGGTCCGTTGTGACTGGGGTCGAGCCAGAGAGAAAGTGATAGGAGGGAAGCTAAGAGTGAGGCACAATCTTCTGGGCCTGTGGCTGTTATGAGGCCTCAGTCTTTGCTGTGAGTGCCACTGGAAGAGTTTGAGGAGTAGTCACATCCTGAGCTGCAGTTAACAGGATCAACTCTGGCTGCTAATTCGAGGAAGTGGGGGGTGGGTCTCCAAACGTGTGGAGACGGGATGCTTTTCTAATACCTAAAGCAGAGGGTAGTTGTGAATTGGAGCTGTAGGAATGGAAAGAAGTGCTTGCATTCTGAGTCAGCATAAAAGTAGAGCTGATGGAATTTGCTGATACTAGGGGTGGTGTGTGTGAGGAGAGCAGTTATTGGTAACCCCTAAGCCTTTTGGTCTCATCAGGAAAAAATGAAGTGGCTGTTAACTGTGGCAGAGAGCAGCAGCAATTAGGAGAGGAAATGAAAGCAGTTTTGTAAATAGAAAGTTTGAGGTTCCCATCTGATGTTCAAGTAGAGATGTTAACTTGAGTCAAGTTAGTGGAAATTTCTAGGTTGCAAGTAAGATTTGGGAGTTACAAACAAATGCTATCTAAATTTGTGAGGCAGGATGAGCTCACAGAGGGGCAGTGAGTGTGAATAGAAAGTGAGAAGTTCAGGGTCTGAACCAGCCCTATGCCCCTCAAATGCTTAGAACAGTGGCGTGGGCAGGAAATTGGGAGAAGCCAGTTATCAAGAAGGAAGATTGGCCGGCATTCAGGAGGGAGAGGCAGGCTGATCTCAGTGAGTTCAAGGCCAGCCTGGTCTACATAGTAAGTTCCAGGCCATCTGGGGCTGCAGGGAGAACCTGTTTCAAAAATACCAACCCCCCAAAGGGAAGATTTGATTGGCAGTGTCAGACAAGGGCTGAAAAATAGCTACTTGCATTAAGATCAGAGAGTCACTAGTAATCCTGACAAAAATAGTTTTGTAGAGTGATAGAGAAAAAGAAAGACTTTGAAAAGAACAGATAGTGTTCATGAAGAGTTTATCTGTAAAGAAAATTAAGGGTTATGAGATAATACCTGGAGAGGAAAGTGCAGTGGGGAGAGGAATTCATTCTAGCTGTTTGAAGATAGCAGAATTTTGTGGTAGTGATCAGAAAGACCCAACCCAAAAGAACGCATCTGTAAGTTGAGAATCCTTGAGAAAATGAGGTGGACAAAATCTGGGATATAGGTGGAAGAGCCTGGAAATTCATCAATAGCAATCGTAGACAAGCAGATGTGATGATGAGGATTTGTGTAAATCCCCTGGTTCCTCCAGTTGAGACAGTGCTTAAAACCTTTCCAAGGGTAAGCAACAGCTAAGTCAAGTTTTGAACCCAAATTGTCTGTCTTCTAGGTCTCTAACTTTGGCCTTTTGCAGAACCAGAGATAGAATTTAGGGATTTACACATGCAAGGCAAGGGCTGTACCACCGAGCTGTAGCCCCAGCTCATTCACTCACTCACTATATTATATTGCACTGTATTACATATTATAACCTACCTCCTTAATAACTCAGCCAATACCTACTTTTTCAAGTTTACGGTTAGATATCAATTCTCTTGGGAAGTTTTCTCTGATCCCACTCTCAATCCCTAGTACTAGGGCAAGATATTTCTTTTGTTGTTTTCATTCACTGTGCCTTCCTCAGTTGTAACACTTAACGCCCTCTAGCAAATTCCTTGTTTTCTTTCCTGCCTCTTCCTCCTCCTGGACGTGAAGATTCTTTAGGGTAAAGATCTCATTTGTTCATCACTGTATTCCCCAGGCTTAGCCCAACACTTTACATATATTAGGATCGCTCCTGTGATTATTCTTCTTCTGTGTAACATTTTAGCACACAATCCAGGTATTATGTGAATGCAGGCTGTTGTGCACCCATCAACACTGTCCAGCTTCACAATGTTTTTCAACTTCCCAAATTGAAACTCCTCCCTTTAATAAATAACTAACCACTTTCTCCTTCCCCTAGTCCCTGAACCATCTTTCAACTTTTTGTTCCTATGAATTTGACTGCTCTAGACATGCCATGTTAAGAGAATTTTATAAAAAATTGACCCTTTGTGTTTGGCTTATTTATTTGAGTTAGCATAATGTAATCCTTGTTCATCTATGTCATAGCATATATCAGAATTCTGTTTCTTTTTCAGGCTGAATTGCGTATTCCGTTATATATTCCATGTGTATATATACACACATAAGCACACAATTTCTTTATCCATTCATCAAACTCTGGACCCTTGAGTTGCTTTCATCTTTTGGTTATTGTGAATAATGTTCTATAAATGTACATAGACAAACATCCGTAGTTTTAAACCAACCTAACTGTAAATAGTTGAAATAAATTTAAATAGTCTGAACAAATCATGTGAAAGCAGAAGTTGTCAGAATGATATAAAAGACAATTATATCTAACAATCCTACCTAATTGGCATTTAGGAAACACTCTCTGAGCAATTACAAAATGTTTTATTTTTTTTCCCAATGTAGATCACACATTCTCTAAAAATGTAGGAGATACTCATTTTATGAGGCCCCATTTATCCTATTTACCAATTCTGACAGAAATAATAGAGATGATAATGCTACAGACTAGTATCCCACATAATCACTGACACAGTGTTGGCAACCTAAATCTGCAATATATCAAAAAGTAAGTCAGATGTGGTAGTGTGCACCTGTAATCCCAGCTACTTGGGAGGCTATTATGGGCTACTCAGGATTGTGAGTTCAGGGCCAGTCTGGCAACTTAATGAGACCTGTTTTGAAATAAATAGACTGGGGAATATCAGTGCTAGAGTATTTGCCTAGCATATGCAAGATTCTGGATTTATTCCCTAGTACCAATACACTGAGAGACAGAGACAGAGATGAGGGAGGGGGAGGGAGGGAGGGAGGGAGAGAGAGAGAGAGAGAGAGAATTATATCATCATAATCACAAGTCATTTATAATAGTAATACAGGTTGGTTTGACATTAGAAATGGGAAGATGGCTGAGTGAGTAAAATGCTTGCTGTACAAGCGTTCAGATCCCCAAAACCCATGTGAAAGTCAAGTGTGGCAGCACACACCTATAACCCAGTGCTAGGAGGCAAAGACAGGAGGATTCCTAGGGCTCACTGGCTAGCCAGTCTAACCAATCAGTGAGCTTCAGGCTCTGTGAGAAACCCTGTCTTCCAAAACAAGCCTGGGAGATGGCTCAAAAAATAAAGATGCTTGCTACCAAGGCTGACAGCCTGAGTTCAATCCCCAGACCCCACATGGTGAAAAGAGAGAACTGACTCTAGCAAGCTATCTTCTAATCTGCATGTTGTGTGCCATGGTGTGCTCACAGGCTCACACATGGGTTCATGCATAAATAGATAAATAAATTATTAACAAAAATTTTTTATACTTTATGTATATAAGTGTATTGCCTGTGTGTATATAAGTGCACCTGTGTCATGCAATGCCCACAGAAGTCAGAATGGGGTGTCAGATCCCCTGGAACTGGAGTTACAAATGGTTGTTAGCCACCATGGCCACCGTGTGGGTGCTGGGAACTGAACCCAGAACCTCTGCAAGAGCAGCCAGTGCTCTTAACCATTAAGCCATCTCTCCAGCCTCATAAATATGTTTTATAAAAAAGAAAATCGTCGGGCATGGTGGCGCTCACCTTTAATCCCAGCACTTGGGAGGCAGAGGCAGGCAGATCCCTGTGAGTTCAAGGCCAGCCTGGTCTACATAGTGAGTTCCAGGACAGGGGGGGCTACAGGGAGACCCTGTCTCAAAAAGACGAAAAAAAAAAAAAAAAAAAAAACAAAATAAATAATAAAAAAAAAAAAAAAAAAAAAAAAAAAAAAAAAAAAATCAAGTTAATTCAAGTTGGCCAGGAATTAAAAAGCTGACAAAATTCAACATGTTTCAAAATTTTATAAATTTAGCGTAGAAAAGAAGCTCTATAACCTGGATATCTTATTTCCCTATTTCCATTTCACAGCATCTTGAAAGAAATCATAACCAGTACAACAAAGCAATAAAAAATTAAATGGATATAGATTAAAAATTAAAAAAAAACTATTCACAGGTAATATGACTAAATATGCACGATCTACAAACTGGGTAAAATTAATGGATTTAGTGTCTTCAAGATATAAAGGCAAGATGCTAAAATCAGCTATACGTTTTAGAGCCAATCAGTTGCTAAGTGCCATTTAAAAACTCTCACATTTAAAATAAAACATATTTAGAGATATATTTACAAAAATATGTCCAAGACCTACCTGTACATAGAAAAAATGTAACACATTACTGAAGACACATGGAGAGATTTGTGGTTTTCAAGGATCAGAAGAGTCAGTGTTCAAAAGTATTATTTCTCCTCACACTGTTCCGTAAAGTTATTATATCCTAGTCAGAATACACAGCACTGCAGTCCTTTTGTGTGTTGGTTGGGGTGGGAATAGAACTCTGGCCATGTAACCTAAACTGGCTTTGAAGTCAAGGCTATCCTCCTACCTTAGCCTCATCCTCAGCCTCAGCCTCCTCCTGTGTGCTGGGATACAGGCTTGTGCCTCTATACCCATCTCTCCAGGCATTTTGAAAATTGATATGCTGATTCTAACTCATGCAATGAACCTAAAATTCCTAAAACTTTTTTTGAAAAATAATAAAATTGGGAGATTAGACAATATATATCTGTTTTTATCAAGAGAGTTTACTGCTGAGAAACATTAGAATCTAAGAATGGACAAAAAAACCTGACATTTCACCATTGTAAATTTCCTCAATCTTTCATAAGTTTCTGGCCAGAATATAAAATGGTTCAACAGCTTTGGAAAATAATATATGAGTTCTTTATTATTTTAGGCATAGACTTAAACCTTCAACTTAGAAATTCTGCTAGGTATTTACCCAGAGATGTAAAAACATATGTCTGTCTACCCAAATACTCATATCCAGATTCCCTATAGAAGCTTCACTTATGTGATTAGTGAGTAGATAAACAAATTGTGGTGTTTCCGTGCAATAGAGTACAGCACAGCAACTGAAGAATGAACTGATGTGTTTGTTGTTTGTTCTGTTGCTGTGTATCAGTATTACCAAAAATTAGCAGCTCCAAACAGCACATGTTAATTATCCCAAAATTTATGTGAGTCAGGAGCCCAGGCACAGCCTAGCTGGATTCTCTAAGTAGACTCTTGTAAGACTGTAATCAAGATGCCAGCCAGGCAAAGATCTACCTTCCCACTTGGGAAGTTATAGGGCTAAGAGCTTCAGTTTTTACTGGGTGTTGGAGAAGCCATCCTGAATCCTAAAGGTCACCGGCAGTTTCTTGGCACATGGGGCTTTCCAGCATGGCTGTTCCCCAACCCCTACCCTGCCCCCCCATAGTGAGCAAGTTGAGTTCAATGCTGCATTCTTCTGTAATATAATCATGCAGTCACAGACCTCTCATCACTTTTGCATGTCCTCAGTTCACAGTAAATCATGGTTCTATCCTCATGTAGAGGCACAAGTAAATGTAAAATTCCATTTATATGGAATTACCTACTGCCTGGGGCTGTCTATGGATGTTTTCTTGTAAAGCAGACAATGGAGAACTTCAGGAGGCAATGGAAATGTTGTGATATTTCTCACAGAGTTGTATACATTTGTCAGTTCTTGCAAAATTTCACATTTAACATGCTTCACTGTAAGGCATGTCAATTAAATCTCGGTAAAGTTGATTAAAAGAATGGTAACAATTTTATGATGTAAGCATCATGAAAATTTCTAAGTTAAATATGCCAACTTAATCTAATAATATCCTTAAGATATTCATAAAGTTCAGCAATAAAAAAAACTCATTTCATAGTATATCTTTTGAAGAATTTTCACACTTGAAAATTTTATTTTTCTTTGTAAAGTGTTGCTAACACTCAGAACTGGCAAAGATCTTTTTCTTTTTTTTAATATAATACTTTATTATAGTCTCTTCCTTAAGGGAAGTAAATACACATTTCTACTGTGATATATTTTGGATGCAAACAGTTGATAACTTCATTTGCCATAGACTGTTGACAGTTTTTCTAAAAGTGCATTGAACATTCTTAGTGCTATGGAGATCTGAAGAAGGTAGGCTTCATGAAGTATTCTCCTGCCTGCTTGTTTTAGTCTCTCTGCAGGATTAATGGGAGCCTTAAATTGTATGTTCACTTTTCTACTCATTATAGTTTGTTATATGCCAATAGAAATATTAAAACTCAATGAAAACTTCATGCATACTGATGAGCATGCAAATGAGCACTGATAAAAGCCTGCTAGGATCTTAAGGCACAAATTCAATTATCTTGCTAAATTCTCTCTAAACAATGGTGACATTATAATGAGGACCAATATACCTTACAGATACATTACCAATAGCAAAGGCATTGTATGATTTATGTTTTGGTAGAGATTTTGCTTCAAATTCTTTGAATTAAAAGAATCCTGATTTAATAGTAATGCTTTTTTAGCAAGCATTTTAAAAATATTTGTTTGTTTATTTACTTATTTATGTGTATGAGAGTTTTGCTTGCATGTATGTAATACCCATAGAGGCCAAAAGGTTTTGCCATGTGGGTCCTGGGAACTGAACCTGGGTTCTTTGCAAAAGCAGCCAGTGCTCTTAACCACTGAGCCATCTCTCCAGCCCCTAATATTAATGTTGTTTCCAGTCTTGCTTTCTCCTGAACTTTGCCAGCTTGTATCAGGACATTTCTGTGTTACTTGTAGTAGTTGAGGCAGCAGTGATTTTATGAGTGATCACACTGAATATCTCCAGCTGTAGCCATCACTGGATATGTAACAAAGAGTCATCAGCCAGAGCCATCAGCCATCATCTCAAGATGTTTTAAGTGTCTGGTTATTGTTGAATCATAAATATATAAGCTTATTTCAGCAGTTGCATTTATACATCTGTGTAAAACAAAGATCATTAATTGATCATTTAAAACGAAGCTAAAGGAAGCCCTATATCTTGTCTTAGAGAATAATTGCTATGCCAGGAACTAGCTGCTACTTGGTGCACTCAGCATCTGGGTTCAGTTATATCTTACATTTATGAATGGATATTGTAAACTTAAACCCAGCAAACATTACAAAACATATGCTTCAATAAAATCTGATTTATAGACACTGAAATTTTGAATTTCATGGAATTTTCATATGTCATAAAATGTTCTTCTGATTTTTTTTTTTTTTTTAATATTTAAAGATGTAAAACAAGGGCTGGAGAGATGGCTCAGCAGTTAAAAGCTCTGGCTGCTCTTGCAGAGGACCCAGATTGGATTCTCAGTGCCCACATGACAGCTGACAGCTGTCCTTAACTCCAGTTCCAGGGGATCTGACACTCTCTTCTGGCCTCCATGGGCATTGCATTACCTGAGTGTACTTACATGCAGGCAAAACACTCATATGCATAAAAAAATATTTAAAAAGAAGATATAAAATAAGCAGTATTTTCCCCAGTGTCTTTACCTACATTAGAACTTTTCTAAAATGAGGACTAGGATGTAGCTTAGAGGTACAGGACCTGCCTAGCATACACAAAGCCCTTAGTTTAATCCCCAAGTACTGAATAAAGAAAAGGGACTTTTAGGGGCTGGAGAGATGGTTCAGCAGTTAAGAACACTGGCTGTTCTTGCAGAAGACCCGGATTTGAATCCCAGCACCCACATGGCAGCTAACAAACTGTCCATAACTCCAGTTCCAGGGGATGG